>NC_138575.1:4888525-5140484 GCF_964289735.1 Phaethon aethereus
TGCTGCCTGTGCTGCCAGACAGGCTGCGAGGAGGCTGACAGGAGTCAAAATGACCCACCCTCTTCTCCTCCTTCCCAGCTTGGGACCGGCCCCTTTTCCACTTAGGGCGGCTCTCTGTGCTGCCAAGGGCTGCAGGGGATCCTTGCAGGGTTTCCATCCCGCAGCTACTCCCCTCAGCTGGCGGACCCGTGGGCTGCTGGGCACAAGCCACTGCCATGCCCTTCTCAACGCTGCCCTCAGTCCCATCTCACCTCGTGCAGCGGAGGGGGGTGGCACTGGCGGTCCCTGAGGTGTTGCCAACTGTCATTTTGGCACCAGCTGCACCCCATCCCTGTGGTGGCCCTCAGCAGGGGGGGAGGCTGAGGAGACATTTCCTCCACCTGGCTGGGTGCTGAGGTAGGGCCTAAGATGGCTGCTGTCACACGGCACCCGCCTGAGGGGCTGGTGCCCAGTGCCAGTGGGAGCTGACGGGAAATGCTGGGCTGCCGGGGTGTCTCCTCATGGGGTCAGCCATGGCACTGGGCAGGCCTAACTGGCTTACACCACAGTCCGTCTTAAAAAGCACCCTCCTACCCACCCCCTTAGGGAGCACAATCCACGGACACACTTCAAGGCTGGGGCTTTACCAAGGAGTGGTAAAACCCTCCGGTTTCACCCTCTCTGAAGGGACACCTTCTCCTACTCCCCTGTCTGGAGAGCCCTGGTTTGTTTGCAAAAGCTGCCCCGGGGGCCCACCATCACAGAGCAGGGCAGGGCTCCCTGCACACCCTCGTCTTGGCAACCCGCCGGGCAGCCAGGTGCCTCCCTGCCGGGAAGACGACCAAGACCTGTACTTCTACCCCTCTCTCGTATCATCTGGACTCTGTTTCTCAGCTGGGAAAACCGAGGGTGAGTCTCCTGCTCTTCCCTCCGTTTCCCCGAGGCAGAGTCCTCTCCTCCCCGACCAGCCCCAGGACGAAGGCGGGCACTGCCTGGGCAGGCTGGGTCCCCACGGCTCAGCTGCCAGGGGCGTTCCCCCAGGCACGACCATGCCAGCTGGCACAGACCGGCCACGTCTCATCCCCAGGCGTTCGGGAACTGGCATCTGCAGCGCTCACCTAACCCCAAATCCGACGTATTTACTACTTCATTTTTCTATGCCAGCAGTAACTTCTTAAATCCAGCAGACACAAATTTCCTCTCTTTTTGTTTGTGTTGGTTGTTTTTTTCACGGGTGCTAGGTGCTGCAAACACAAACCTGTCACAACCACTGTATTTTCTTTTTCCTTTCCAGCTGTGGGTCATCAGGGACTGAAGCTGTTTTGCTTCAGCTCCAGTCCATGGCAGTGACAGTCCAGTGAGTATCTCAATGTTTCTCCAGCTTTGCTAGGAAAGAATCATAGAATCATAGAATTTTGGGGTTGGCAGGGACATTTTAAGGTCATGTAGTCCAACCCCCCTGCCATAAACAGGGACATCTGCAACTAGATCAGGATGCTGAGAGCCCCGTCCAACCTGACCTGCAATGTTTCCAGGGATGGGGCATCTACCACTTCTCTGGGCAACCAGGGTTTCACTACCGTCATTGTCAAAAATTTATTTCTTATACCTAGTCTAAATATACCCTCTTTTAGTTTAAAACCATTACCCCTTGTCCTATCTCTACAGGCCCTGCTAAAAATTCTGTCACCATGTTTTTTACAGGCCCCCTTTCAGCCCTGGCAGCTGCACTAAGGTCTCCCTTAGCAGCCTTTTCTGCTCCAGGCTGAATCCCCCCAGCTCTCCCAGCCTGTCCTCCCAGCAGAGCTGTTCCAGCCCTCGGAGCATTGCTGGGGCCTCCTCTGGCCCCGCTCCAGCAGGTCCATGTCTCTCCTGTGCTGAGGGCTCCAGAGCTGGACGCAGCACTGCAGAGGGGTCTCCCCAGAGCGGGGCAGAGGGGCAGAATCCCCTCCCTCACCCTGCTGGCTTCGCCATGCTTCTTTTGAAACACACCCTTGGGCCACCAGAGTTTATCCTCTGGACAGACACATGTGCACCCACCTGAAAGCATATGTCCACTATCACAGAACCACAGAATCACTAGATTGGAAAGGACCTTCAAGATCATCAAGTCCAACCATTAATCCAGCGCCACCATGTCCCCTAAACCATATCCTGAAGCGCCACATCCACACGTTTTTTGAACACTTCCAGAGATGGCGACTCCACCGCCTCCCTGGGCAGCCTGTTCCAATGCCTGACCACCCTCTCAGTGAAGAAATTTTTCCTAATATCCAATCTAAACCTCCCCTGGCGCAACTTGAGGCCATTTCCTCTTGTCCTATCACTAGTTACTTGGGAGAAGAGACTGACACCCTCATTGCCACAACCCCCTTTCAGGTAGTTGTAGAGAGCGATAAGGTCTCCCCTCAGCCTCCTCTTCTCCAGACTGAACAACCCCAGTTCCCTCAGCCGCTCCTCATAAGACTTGTTCTCCAGCCCCCTCACCATCTTCATTGCCCTTCTCTGGACACACTCCAGCACCTCAACGTCCTTCTAGTAGTGAGGGGCCCAAAACTGAACACAGTATTCAAGGTGCGGCCTCACCAATGCCGAGTACAGGGGCACGATCACTTCCCTACTCCTGCTGGCCACACTATTTCTGAAATATGCTCACTAAGAGCATATGTCCTGGGATCATTATGTCCTCCAAATCTAGCATGTGTAATGGAGGAGCAGGAAGGTGCTTGCTCCTCATTCAGAAGGGACAAGGGGAGCTGGAGATGGAGTAAAGGGAAGGGACAGCAATGTCAACACCTTTGGAACTCCCCTTTAGCAAACTGACGGCTCAGACTTAGGCTGAGGCCACACTGTGTTCACACACAGGCCCCTTGTGGCATTTCCAGGAGGAGGGAAGGAATCAAAAGCCTGGCCAGCTCCTCTCCCACTGGGACCAGTACACAGGTACAAGGGCCTCTGGAGCGGCCACTTCCATAATGGGAGCTGCAGAGCTGGGCAGCACTGCAGGGAATGACGAAGGGCTTATGTGGCTGGAGAAGAGAAGATGGTGGGAGAAAGCTGGCGGGAGGCTGGGGCAGGATGCTTCACGCCCTCAGTGACACCTCAAATGGTTGCTCTGCTCAACTGGTCTATGCCAGAAGATAGTCAAAGCATTATACTCAGCTCCTCACCATTTCAAAGGGAGATGGAAGAGGGCTTAACCATCCAGTTGGGAATCAAGGAAGACTTCAAAGCAATGGTTCAGGCTGAGACCTGATTTAAGGACACACCTTAAATGGTTTGAAGTATTTTTCATCTGGGTGCAGTTTGTTTCAGCTCCCGCATGTTTTATCTAGTTCAGACACAGAAGTGCACTGGAGTAGCATGAGAAGTAGGGCTGCAGCCTCCTGTGCCCTCACTACTGACTTTAGGGTGGACTGCTCCTCAACCTGCTCTGTCCATGTTTCACCAACCAGGGGACACAGATAAATAAAAGTCTTGCAGCATATGCTTAGAGATGCTGGAAATGGGCATTTAAAACAGTACATATAGGATGATTTTCCTACTGTTTTGGTAAACCTAGAGAAAACCAAGGCACACCCTTGTAAAGGCAAGTCAGTACCCCCCTGCTAACCATAGAGGTAATGGTAGTTCCTGGGCAGGAAAGGGAGATGTTTGCCAGTTTTAAGTAACCATTGGGCAGCCAGGACATATTTGGAAAAACATCCAAATCTCAGCAGCTGTTACTCTCTGCATCCTGATCAGTATTTAGCTTATTTCTGCAGCCACTCCGCTTCTCCCATTGCACAGGTGAGGAGCTGAGGGGCAGAGTAAATCAAAATAGTGAGACAGTGCAAAGATATTGCAATAAAGCTGATCCTAAGCACATCTGGTGAAAAGAGGATATTCAGAACAAAACAGGACCCTAGAGCAGGTACGGGATAACCAACGAGTGTGACAGAATGAGCTGGGAAACCACTACCCGTCCCAAAGTGATTAGGAGCAGCCAGTTCTGCTCGTGCTCTCCTCAGCAAGGGCACATAAGGACACAGCACGTAGCTAAATAAGATCAAGGTGTTGTTTTAACGTGGGTCAGATGCAGTTAGGTTTGGTGAGTGAACATTAAGCCTGGGGTCTTGATTGTTCACATTATCCCCTCTTCCCCCTCCTTGTAATACGGTCTTCTGATTTTGGGGGAGAACATGGCAGGTACTGTTCTAGGGATGCTGTTGGAGACTGAGATAAGCAATTATTCAGATGTGTTCACATTAGACATGTTTAATGCTGACTTTTGCCGACTTAGCAATATGAGCAGCTGTTCTTTGGGTGGGAGCTCAGCAAATTAAATTGCCTGGCATGCCTGCGGCCAGCATGAGCAGAGACATTGGAGAGAGGCATGATCTAACAGCTGAGCTTCCACACACACTTCACCTGGAACAGATCATGTTATATCAACAAATCTCTCCGTGTTGACACACAAACACATGCACCTTGGTGATGCTCTGCCTTCACACATCTGCATCTGTCTGTTTTTCCATGCAAGGCTCGTAGCTAGGACTGGTCTTCCTCATTTTCATTGTACCAGTTAAATAAACCCTGTAGGGAGTGTTGAAGCTAAAGAAAATGTTGGCACCTTCTAGCTCAAGAGCAGGAGTTTTCCAGACTCCAGACTGAAGCTGAGGGAGCAAGATCAGAGCTGCATTTGGTCATATCATAAGTGCCATGGCTGCATGGATTCATAAATGAAAGATTTCCAGTTCTCTGTTCTTCTAGGTAGAAGAATGTGACACCAGACACCCACCTAACACAGAGGCACTTGGATTAAATGTCCAACTAGAAGCATCTGAACCAGGAACAGAATCTACCCAAAGCACTAACAAACTATAGAATTTAGTGGCATTCAAAGCCATTTGAATTGAAGGCAATTTGATCAAGCAATTGCCGAGAGTCCCAAAGGGTTACACAGGCATAGACATAGATAAACATCCAGAGGTAAAATTAATTATGGTGTAAATTCAGGGAATTACATTAAATATTTTCTTTCAGGTCTTAATCTAATCAATTTCCTCTGTAACATCTGGATAGGACCTGATGGTCCTCAGTTATGACACTATTTGGGAGGTTCCTGAAAGGGCTTTTCTGGGGTTCCTGTCGCTGCTGATCTCCCCATTGCCATTAGCTGTGTGGGCCATAGCCCAGCAGAGCATTTCAGAACTTCAAAATCTGATATTGTTCAGATTTGGGATGAAAATTTTAAATATACCTGAATCCCCTGCCAAGGGGCCTCAGTGCTGGGGATGCCCAAGTCTTTCTGGGGGGCTTCTGTGAAACATGCTTTGAAGAGGTCATCTGGTCAGACAGACAGGTCACCAGGTCCTGATACCTGAAATACCTCTGTTGAATGGCAATGCAAAGAGATTACAGTTGAAGTAACAAGAAACCTTGTTTGGTATGTCCACGTACATTTTCCCAGAATGACTAGCGCATAGTGGGATGAATGTCAGGGCAGTAAGCACCTCATGCAATTGTGTTGCCTTGCAGGTACACCCTGTTCTTACCTGGATTATTGGCAATTTTCAGATAAGAAATTCAGTTTGGGAAGGGGAAACTGGCTATCTCATAAGAGGCAGAAATTGTGAGCATTTTTTCCCGGGTGCAAGCCAAGATAATGCAATTTAATTATTCTGAGGGACAGAGTCTGCCCAACAGTAACCCCAAGGGCTTCAGGGAGGACAGTGCATGAAAATGTCCTTCTGGAGGAATCCCGGCCATGGAGAAGACTAGTCATGAAACAGCCTGACACATACCACAAAACATCTTACTGAGATCCTGACATCTCAATGAAATTCTGCGGAAGTTCACCTACCCTGATGGCAAGCAGTAGGACTCAGGGACCTTTCTGAGAATTCCCGGCACTTGTTCCTCCCGTACAGCGTCTATACCTTCTCCCTGAGGAATTTCAGGCGTTTTGAGTCTTTTGGACAGTATCTTTGAGCAGTTCGTGCCATCTAGTGGTCACACTGATTTCCCAATCTTGTTATTTTTACGTAAAAAAAAATTAAGCTACGTTTGGTGGTTATGAGAGCACTGAAATAGGGGGTTAAAAAATGAATGTTTAAAGTAAATTTTGTTCTAAAGGGACATTTTCATCTCTTCAGAGCAGCAGTGATTATCTTCCCGGTCCAGGGTTCCAGATACCTCCAGAACAGTTAGCTTAAGCTTTAAGTTTCTGATGAGAAAGGACTGGTGACTCTGAGCTAGGGGCACATGTGTGAACAGAACTCAGCTTAGATGGAAAATGCAAGCTATACTAGATACCATCAACGTGGCAAAGACTGGGTGCCCCATGCCTGCTGCTCTTGCAGTCCTGGATAAACCTTTTCATAGAATCGTAGAATCATAGTATAGTTTGGGTTGGAAGGGACCTTTAAAGGTCATCTAGTCCAACCTCCCTGCAATGAGGGACACCTTCAAATAGATCAGGTTGCTCAGAGCTCCATCCAACCCGACCTTGAATGTTTCCCGGATAGCTCTGATCGCACTCATGAAGGTGTTCCTAAGCTAACTTGAAGGTCGATAACAAATACTGCTAGAGCTACAGGAGCACAGCGCTGAGCAAAATCCACCTAAGAGGCTGAGTAAACACTGAGTCCAAGGTATTTGGTTAGTTGTCAGTCTCTTGACTACATGATTTAAAGCCAACCTGTATACTTTATGTACCACAGAGCTGTAAGCCAACCTCCTGTTTGAAGCAGCATGGGTGGTATCTTAATGCTGAGACTCCCTTCTGCTCAAAAAGTCTACAATGGTGATAAATACAGAGCAGCTCATGCCAGGAGGTAGGAGTCATCTGATGAAGTGTAGATGTCCCCAGACCTGGTGTCCTCCTCTGAGCTCTCTGACTGAACTCCCTATATTGTACATGACATTAATTAGAATCAGCAGGTAATTAAATTGGGTCAGGCACCATATGGTTAGAAAAAATCTATTTATTTCCATGGACTAAAAACAGAGACAAAGATGCACAGTAAGGTTATTCCGTTCCTCATTATGCTATTTTGTTTGACAACCAGCTGAACATGAGCCAGCAGTGTGTCCCATTGGCCAAGAAGGCCAAGAGCATCCTGGACTGTATCAGAAATAGTGTGGCCAGCAGGAGTAGGGAAGTGATCGTGCCCCTGTACTCGGCACTGGTGAGGCTGTACCTCGAATACTGTGTTCAGTTTTGGGCCCCTCACTACAAGAAGGACACTGAGGTGCTGGACCGTGTCCAAAAAGGGCAACAAAGCTGGTGAAGGGTCTAGCGCACAAGTTTTATGAGGAGCAGTTGAAGGAACTGAGCTTGCTTAGCCTGGAGAAAAGGAGACTGAGGGGGAGACCTTACTGCTCTCTACAACTATCTGAAAGGAGGGTGTAGTGAGGTGGGTGTTGGTCTCTGCTCCCAAGTAACCAGTGATTGAAGAAGAGGAAATGGTGTCAGGCAGCACCAGGGAAGGGAAGGGAAGGGAAGGGAAGGGAAGGGAAGGGAAGGGAAGGGAAGGGAAGGGAAGGGAAGGGAAGGGAAGGGAAGGGAAGGGAAGGGAAGGGAAGGGAAGGGAAGGGAAGGGAAGGGAAGGGAAAGGAAGGGAAGGGAAGGGAAGGGAAGGGAAGGGAAGGGAAGGGAAGGGAAGGGAAGGGAAGGGAAGGGAAGGGAAGGGAAGGGAAGGGAAGGGAAGGGAAGGGAAGGGAAGGGAAGGGAAGGGAAGGGAAGGGAAGGGAAGGGAAGGGAAGGGAAGGGAAGGGAAGGGAAGGGAAGGGAAGGGAAGGGAAGGGAAGGGAAGGGAAGGGAAGGGAAGGGAAGGGAAGGGAAGGGAAGGGAAGGGAAGGGAAGGGAAGGGAAGGGAAGGGAAGGGAAGGGAAGGGAAGGGAAGGGAAAGGAAAACTTGTCTGCTGTTTTGTCCCTGGGTTTATATGGTAATTTTCCATTGAGGCTCAGATGTCTGCAAATTTCCTTTCTTCCTGGAAGAGTGGAAGGGGTACCCCAGCTCCTTTGCCAGAAACCTGCTTCCTCCCTTCTTTTCCCCTTTTGCTTTGCTGGCTTACTTGATCCCATCTCTTGAAGTACCCAAAGAGGCAGGGAGGGCAAAACAGTTTCAAAAGCACCCAGGAGCTGTACAACATGCATCTGAAAATATCAGCAGATGTTTTCATATGAATAACTTTGAAAAACTAGAACTATCCCACCACCAGCTATGACCCAGCCACAGTGGAAAAAGGGTATTTGTGTGGGTCAGGATCCAGCCCAAAGGTCTCCGCCAACTGCTGTGAAACGGCTGGGAGGGAGGGCCCTTGGAGAAGCACAACGTTGCTGCCTCCATCACTCTCAGAACCAGTCTTCACCTCGTTTACTATAAACAAACAAGCTAGGAGTGAGTTCTTGCTTTGATCCTTCAAAGTTTTGGATACTCCAAGGTCTGTGCCTAGCAGGAAATTAGTCAAACATCATGGGAAGCTACAAAAGCACAAAGTGGGCCTATCCAAGCCTGAGCTGTTATCAAGGGCAGAGGCAAGTGAAGACACTATTTGGATAACCCTTGCTCAGGCACCACAGCTCAGACTTACGTTGCAAGGCAAATATTTACCTATGGCCTAAACAAAGTCAGCGTTTCAAAACTTTGTTCAAAATACTGCATAACCCTGAGCTGTTTCCTTGAACTTGTCTCAGAGAAGGAAAGATCCTGTGTCTAGTACCTATGCAGGCTGTTCTCGGGAGACAAGCAGGAAGAAAATGAAGCATCTGCTCTGCTTCCTGGTTTTGATCCTCATTTCTGGAGTAGGAGGCTTTGATCTTGTTATCGACGAAATCCCAGATGTGAGTATTTCCAGGCAGGGCCTAGGTCTCCCTTCCTTACTGAAGTCGACATCGAAGCTGCAGCTGGCTTCAGTGGGAGCAGAGTTGGGTCACTGCTTCACAGCTCTGCTTGTATCTCGTGAATTCTCTTCTACTTTTAGCTGTAAATGGGATTGTTCTGATGGCTGGACCTGTCATTCGTAGTGTTGCTTTTTTAATATTATTAAAGTTGGGATAGTATGGGCATAGCTCCAAATTTGTTTTCAAGCAGGATTCATATTTTTACCTCAATTTTGCCTCTTCTGGTGGTTTTAACCTTTAAACATTCAAGTGGCTTCTACTCTTAGACATTCAGCATATTTTATATCCTGTTTCCCTGGAATAAACAGATCACCTAGATATCTTTGTGGATGGGGACTGCAGTACGGACCAATATGACCTTCAGCAAAGCTTCATATGGACTCAGGTTTTTGTTAACAGGAATTCAGATGTGGAGTTAAGATCCTATTGACCATACATTCCTCAGCAGAGGGATGAGATAATTTATAGAAGTGCTTGTAATTGCTTAGGATAGTACAATGATGAAAAGTATAGTCATAGCTTTGACTCTGAAGCTGAGTCCAAATTTAAACCCCCAGGCTCAGGTGAACTTAGATTTGAGTGTCTACACCCATTTCCACATTGCTGTATTGCAATATTTCTGTGAAATCAGCAGGGACTGTATGAAACTTTCTTTTCCTTCGCAAGATTAACAAAAAGAGTTAGTGAGCAGGGATATCCTCTTTTTGTATCTTCTTACAGCACTTTTCATGACACAGTGAGATTTTTATCCTGAGTTTGCAATTCCCAGAAAAAATATTCCAGACCTGTGCTCCTTTCTAAACATAGATGCAATATCAGTTTAACGTCAATGTGCTTAAACAATTTCAGTTAATTTTGTGCAAACTTTTGCATGTATACTATCATATAAGTTGGAGAGAAACTCATGAATTTAAACTTCTTCCTTGCCATAAATTAAACTTCTAACAAACTTTAATTAAGAGTATTGCTGTGGTGTAAGAATCACACTTCTAATTGAATCAGTGCAGCTTTGCTCTTGGAAAAGACCTGATGTTCCTTTGCTGTCAATGGGATAAATTCAGTTGTCAGGTATATTAGTAGAAAGCCAGAGACAACTTGTATTGGTTTGAGCAGAAATTCTCTGAACTTGCTGATGTATGTGAGATCAGTATCTGAAATGCTGTAGTTACCATGGGTGGACCCATCCTGATGATAATCTGCCTCTTGCTCTTTATGAGCATTTCAGTGTGTTAAATATTACTCCTTGTTTCAGAAGAAAAGGTTGCAAAAAGATAGAAAAGGCCATGGTCTTAGATGAGTGTATAAAGCTAGTTGGCCACAGATGGAAACCGAATGTGTGAAGATGCAGCATTTTGGTCTTAAATGTTTTGCATCTTTGCTCGCCATTTGCACCACGGGGAGCTAAATTCCCTTTGGAACTCTGTTAGAGTGCTAATAAATAATGAATCAAGCGATAAACAGTAAGGCAGTAGCAACACCTCTTCATTTCTTCCTCTTTCTCCTCTAGGAAGTGGAAAATCTGATTGACCTAGAAAATGATGGATTTCCTTCAAGCTCCAAGATGAGAAATGGCAGGTACCAGGTACAGTACCCAAAAATGCTTCAAAAAAAAGGGAAGCAAGAATGCCTGGGAGGTGTCTCCAGGCAGCCTGTTCCATGTCAAGGGTTGTAAGCATGCAATCAGGTAGGACCAGCAGGTCCTTACATGCATTGAGACCTCCATATCTCTTGTTGGGATAAGAACTGCTACTATCCTTCATGCAGTACCTGGCACAACAAGGCTTTGTTCCATATCTGAGTTCCTGAGGACCACAATACAGATGCTGAACAATGGAGATACTTGTCTGTCTAACTTCATGTATGGGAAAAATCCCATTGATACTGGTGGGGCTTTTCCATGAGAAAATGGAAAAGGACTTCAGACACTTGCAATGTGGGCTGAAACATTTCAGTCCTGCAGGTAGTCATAGAATCATAGAATATTTTGGGTTGGAAGGGACCTTGAAGATCACCTAGTTCCAGTCCACCCCTGCCACAGGCAGAGACACCTTCAACTAGTCAGGTTGCTCAAAGCCCCATCCAACCTGGCCTTGAAGACTTCCAGGGATGGGGCAACCACAACTTCTCTGGACAACCTCTTCCAGTGCCTCACCACCCTCATAGTGAAGCATTCTTCTTTATATCTAATATGAATTTACCATCTTTCAGTTTAAAGCCGTTGCCCCTTGTCTTATTGCTACAGGCCCTTGCAAAAAGTCCCTCTCCAACTTTCTTGTAGACCCCCTTTAGGTACTGGCAGGCTGCAATAAGGTCTCCCCAGAGCCTTCTCTTTTCCAGGCTGAACCCCCCCAGCTCTCCCAGCCTGTCCTCCCAGCAGAGCTGTTCCAGCCCCCTGATCATCTTTGTGGCCTCCTCTGGCCCCGCTCCAGCAGGTCCATGTCTCTCCTGTGCCGAGGGCTCCAGAGCTGGACGCAGCCCTGCAGGGGGGTCTCCCCAGAGCGGGACAGAGGGGCAGAATCCCCTCCCTCAACCTGCTGGCCACGCGGCTTTGGAGGCAGCCCCAGATATGGTTGGCATAGTCCATTCATTCATATTTAACTCAGGTCAAAAGAGTGCAGCACAGTGTCACATGAGTAATGAGCTGGTGGACTCTGAGACCAGGAAAGAAAATTTGTTTCCAGCATGCCGATGGTTTGCAGATTACTGTATTCTGTCGGCTTCTGAAACAGAAACAGTTACAACAGCATTGCAGGAGTTTTCCTGTGTTTTACACAGTAGTAATTAACGATAATAATCATGAAGTTGGTTGTTTGAAGGTATTAGCTTTTATTACACTGAATGAAAGAAATTATGATCAGTGGACCTTGTCCTCCACCAAGCTCCGGTGCTGCCTTTCTTGAGCTTGTTCAGTACAATGAAAACAAAAGATTCTCTTGAGTAAAGTTGGATTTCCCAGCATTTTTGAAGTTAAGCACAGGCAAACATGATTCTTCTTTATCCTAAGGTTTTTTGAAAGGGGCCTCACAGACACTGTCAATGTAATTTATTGACACCTAAAGTCCCCATTACACTGCCAGAAAAATGGAAGATTTTAGCACAAATATGAATCAAGCCAGTTTACGTTCGCCAGACCAGCATTTAAACAATTTAATCATGATCTAAGCAGAAATCCTTTCTAGCTGGACTTCTTCAGGACATCATTTCTTTCCAACATGTCTGTATTAGTGCCATATGTGTTACACTGCCTCTGTTCCCCAGCTTTCTGGATACCTAGTGATATAGACATATACATGCAGTAATTTGCAATTCTACTAGTAGTTTTATTATATCAGTTATTCCTTCTATTCCCGTATATTATTTCTCATCCTTTACCTATCAAATGATCCTTTGCAAACCAGTAGAACTAAGATCCCAGGTATAGGATGAGCTACCCTTACGTTAGTTGGGTCACAATAAAAGATTAATAAATTAAACTGAACTACGCTAAACATCTTGAGACAGTAGCTCTTGGCCAACAGCAGGCATAAAGTTACTTACTGTGGATCACTAGAGGAAGGCTATCTTCCAAATTATTGTTTTAGCACTATGTTTTTCTACAGTGAGGTCACTAGCCCATTGGCAACAAGGCAACAGAACTCCTCTGCAGGCCGTACTTGATTATCTCTAAATAGCTTTCTATGTCCAGTTCAGGTATTCTGGTGAAAAATATTTGCTCCTGAGTAATTCCAAAAATACTGTGTCTCAGGTATGTGAATGGTCCTCGTGACCACAGAAACAGAGCACCTCATGGGCTGGAATGCTGGTAACCTTAAGAACCTCCGTGTGATTGTTCACTGCCATTATCTCTCTTTTGGAGACAGATAATGGAGCTTGTGCCTAGATTGTGAGGCAGGATGTTCTATAGCATGTCTCCCAGTCCTGGTCCTGATCTCTGTCTGTTCAGAGCCAGGTGACATCACACCTATTTCCTTACTGCTCTGCCTGCCTGGCTCCCTCCCCATAAGAACCAGCATAGGAAAAAATATGGAAGGAGAAAGAGGGTGGAATCAGCTGGCTGGAGAGCTCTCTGGGCTCCCAGGGTATAAATGTGACCAGAAAGACCAGGATTCATCTTTAGCACTGTGAAAACAAATTCTGCCAAGACCTAGGTTTGAAATTGCTCTTCTTGCACCTCACACTAAGGGTCATGATCCCCAAAAGGAGTCTCAAGAGGCTGCAATGAAATTGCAGTGTGTTAAAAAAACTGCTTAGGAAATGGCTCACATGAAAACAAGTGCATCTACGAGGAAACGTCACCTCAAAGAACTGGGAGGACATGCCAGATAGATACATCTCATCCTCTTTCTAGTTTTTCATACTGGGCATCGACTTTTCAACCTTTTCCTTAATTTCTTATCACTTATCCTAGGAATTTTCATGCCCCAGTAGAAAAGTAATTTCCTTCGTATGCAGTATAACGTCTCTGAATCTGCCTTCCTTATTGTACTGTCACACTTCAGAAGTAGCCTGTGGACTGCAACTTGAAAGCAACGGTAAGCTAGGCATCCTGTAGATGACCTAAAACCTGCAATCTCTTGTAATGCATTACCTCTTGCAATGCATTCCTCCCTTAGGCACCTTGGCTACTTCCTCCCCAAACAGGACAGGAGGAATCAGCGTCAGCAGCCTTGGATAATAATTAGGTTGAAGTATTCAATATATTCTTGATGGTAGACTGCAATATTCATGCACAGTGATTTGAATAAAGATCATTACAGAGGGCTAAATATCCGTAGCCTGCACAGATGTCGGGAGAAGACAGGTATCAGTACCTGAAGATGGGCCCAACTCTATCAAGACCAGATCCTTAGTTCCCAAGGCACTCATCTCCACCCTAATCAGGAACTTGCCACATGTTAGATATTTCACAAGATGCTGTTTCTATGCACTGTGGTCATCAGCAGTTCTGGCTGTGGCTTAAGGCAACCATCAGCCATGAATTCTCATCCCAGAAATAGCACAAGTCTCATGTGCCACAGAAATCCTTATAAAGCCCGTTTTCTCAGTAACTACACCAGCGCTCAAACCTGCTGCAGCTCTGGCCTCCTGACCTGTTGGAGTGGCTGCCCTCTGCAACCTTTGAGATCTTAGGGGGATGGTTGGCCCAACCCATGTCTGATCTCTAACAACAGTGGTAGGAGTCATTACGTGTACAAGTGATAAGCTCACGTCCCCATCAGTGTCTCCTCCTTCTCCTCCACTGTCACAAAAATAAACAGGAAGGAAACCTGGGCATCTTGAAACCTTTAAGCGCCATTTGTAAAGTCAGTCAGGAGCCCTAAGCTCTTCTGAGAACCAGAAAAGTACCACAATAAAACAAATCCCCACTGTGCTAAGGTCTTGGTCTTCACCCTTTCAAAATTAAATTTGTTTCAGGTAAGGTTGGTTTAGTCTTAATTTATATTCATGCTGGTGATGTTTCCAATGCCAAGGGTATGTGTGGGTGGTTCTTTATCAGATGTGAAGGGTCCAGTTCACTGTAGAGTGATGTCTGTAGGGTGTCAGGATGGACTGAGCAGGGATCAACCCATCAGGCTTCGCAGAGGGTCTCTAGAGAGCCATAAATTTCCAGATCCTGAAACCCCAGGATGAATGTTGCAGGGGGATCCTGTACAGCTGGTAAATAAAAACCTGCATTTGTTCTCAGGCAGGCGGAAATTCTGCAGTCTTTCTATCTGGCTTTAATGGATCCTTAAAGTCATCTCATTAAAACGATTTTGCTATGCCATGCATCATCTCTTATGCAGGCCAAGATTTTCCTAGTAACAGGATATTAATTAGCTTCAAATGAACTTAGTAACTGTACAGCAAGCCCTTATATGCACCATGAGACTAATGCAGCTTTCCTGAGCATCTTCTGTGGTTTTGGGTCCTCTTGGATTCAAGTGCTACTGAAACCTGAAATGAGATTGGTATGTTTTGGTACATTTTTATAATTTAACTATCAGTATCTGAACTAGTCTCCTGAATTTCCTGCTCATCATCAGTGGAGTTGAATGGCTCAGTTCAGTTGCCTACACGTACAGATCTATCAGTGTCCAAGACATCTTACTGGGTGTCAGATGCCATGCAAGACCTACAGAAGCCTCATGATCTCCTGGAGCCCCAGCTGTAGGTCAGTGTGGTACCCTTGGGCACCTCCAGCGGCACAGAGCACCCAATCCCCTTACCAGTACTGTCAGCACGGTTTAGGGCAGGACTCATTCAGCCAAACAGGAGTATCTACTTTCAGATGAAAGGGACCACTCCATTGCCAAATCTCATCTCAGTTATTCACACAAGTCTTAAGTTTGAGGCAAACAGAATGATTCAAATGGCCACAAGATGTCACCACCTCATCATAGAAATTTCCAAATAGACATATACAACAGAGCAGGGGGAAAAACAACCATTGATGAGCTGTTTCAGCGCTTCTAAGCAGTGCATAAATAACTAACTTTACATATATATAAGCATATAAATGTAATATCGATTTCACAATAGGGTTTTTATGTATACATATTCCATATAATACAATACTGGAGATATATGTTCTATAACGTAAATAAAAACAAGATGAGCTAAAAGGTCTGGTGTTTAAGGTTTTTCCACTTTTCCTAGAAAAACAAAAACGTAATTTTTGTGTTAAAAGCTAGGATTTCTGAGTATGACTTTTTGCCAGCATGTTTTGCTTTCAGGAAGATTGGTTTTGTTCTAGAAGAGAATGTTTTCTATAAAAAATGAAAGAGAGGAAGAGAGCTGTCCTTCTGGTTTTGATAGCCTCCAAGTCACAGCTGGGAGATCACGTGCTCCAACATCCCATGTACAAATACATAAAACAAGACAAAAGCAATATGCACACTAAGTCTGAGAACTCAAACCAATTGTGATCATCTTGGAAAGCAGATTTTCGATGTTACCACTATCTGATCCCTGTCTTGAAACAGCCTCAATCTGTGTTCTTAGCTTTGCTGAAATACATTCTCCATATTTTTCTTTTCCAGCGAAGCACATCTGACTGGGGGTATGTTGGAGATCTGGTGAGTTTTTTTTCTTCCTCTATGGAAAATAATACCGAACAAAGTGATTCTCTAGTTAACCATTTTTTGGAAATCAATTCTGTTGTTTGTTCAGTTCCTTGTTTTTACTGCCAGTTGGATATTAACCTATTTTCTTTAAACAGAGCACTGTTTGCACAATACTGTTTATACACCTGCTCCTGGAGGGAGAAGGGTATGGTAAATATGAAGAAATAGCATCAAAAGTGATTAGACAAAGACAATACCTTCATATACCAGTTCAATATTGTTCTCCCACTGCATGGTTTAAACATTTACAACACTAGGTTGGTAACCAATGCTTCAGGTCTCTTATTTAGGACTTTTATTGAAACTGTAAGCTTTATCCTCCTCAGTATATGATGCTGAGGATTACTGTGTACCCTTCTTTGCTGGATTGCACCAATAGAGTCATTCCAAGGACTGGCTGCATGGTCAAAAGGAAGGAAAACATTCCAGCTTAATAAATTCCCTGAACTGTTATAATGAGCTATATTCACATGAGTGTCCTGCCACGATTGCCAGGTAACATACGGAGGTGTCTTGAACTTGAGCTCATGTCCCATCTGGCTGCCATATTGTAACGAACAGCAGTTGAAAAAAAGACACTGAGACTAAAAATTGAGGGTTGATATTGCCCTCTAAGGCACATTTTCTAGCTGTGTCCTAACTTTATAGAGTAATTTTGTCAATTACAGGTGGAAGACCATGACAAGATAGGTCTTTACAGCTACAAAGTTCAATCCACTATAACATCACGGTTGGCCAACACAATGATCCAAGCCAAAATGGTGAATAACGCAAAACGGTCCCAGCACATAGTGTTTGATGTACAAGTCCCCAAAGGAGCTTTTATTGACAACTTTACTATGTAAGTAGTGGGCAGGTATCAGCCTTGTGCTCTGTCAGGTTTAATGTGGTGGCAGAATGTGGTGGGAGGGAGGTATTTGTAAAAGCAAAACACATCTATTTTCCAGGTTCAGTGTAATTTTAGCAGGCTTTCTCAAAGAAAAAAGGTTCATGTCATCATACTTCCTGTCTGTCCATCTATTCCTCTCCAGCAATTATTGGGCCATTGGCCAATGTTGACAAAATTTGACAAAAGAACAGAACTCTCAAATAGACTAAGCTCCTACCTGTCTTGTGCAAGTTGGCACCAGATCAAAGGAATCATAGAATAGAATCATAGAATTAAGGAAAAGACCTATAAGATCATCAGGTCCAACCATCAACCCAACACCACCATGCCCACTAAACCATGTCCCCAATTGCCACATCGACATGTTTTTTGAACACCTCCAGTGATGGTGACTCCACCACCTCCCTGGGCAGCCTGTTCTAATGTTTGACCACTCTTTCAGTAAAGAAATTTTTCCTAATATCCAATCTAAACCTCCCCTGCCACAACTTGAGGCTGTTTCCTTTCATCTTATCGCTAGTTACTTGGGAGAAGAGACCAACATCCACCTCACTACAACCCCCTTTCAGGTAGTTGTAGAGAGCTATAAGGTCTGCCCTCAGCCTCCTCTTCTCCAGACTAAACAATCACGATGTCCCTTTTGTAGTGAGAGGCCCAAAACTGAATACACTATTTGAGATGCGGCCTCACCAGTGCCGAGTACAGGGGCACAATCATTTCCCTGCTGCTGCTGGCCACACTATTTCTGATACAGGCCAGGATACTGTTGGCCTTCTTGGCCACCTGGGCACACTGCTGGCTCATGTCTCACGAGATAAGAGAGACCCAAATTGGAGCCCTCACTGAACAGAAAGAAACTAGCCTGCTTCAATATCCATTGAGAGAGGCAGCAGCCACCTTGCTGGTCAGGAGACATGTCCTGGTCCATGTTCCAAAACAGCCACGACATGAGTAACTGCCTGCCCTGCCCAAGAACTGGGGAAAGTATGAAGGAGGTGGGGGACAGCAGATCCTCCTCAGAGTACAAGAGTGCTGGCTACTTGAAATGAAAAAGCAGGTAGGGAAAAAGATATAGATCTACTGGAAACCAGACTTCATTACTTTGGGGATAAACACCAGCATTATTATTTTATTTCCCACCAGCTTAGATTTCACTGATGTTTTTCTAAAGTGAAGAAACAGCCATCGATTGTAAAGTTGTTTCTTTTACAAACTGACTGTGCTTCCCTCTCCTAGGGATGTCAATGGTATAACATTTACCAGCAAAATCCGGGAAAAATCTGAAGCCAGAAAAATGTACTCTCAAGCAAAAGCCAAAGGCAAAGCTGCTGGAATAGTAAGGTACAAAGATGTTTGCATATAGGTGTTGTACTGAACTTATTCATAGGAGAACTGAAGTGACCCATCTCAGGAGGATATAGATGAACCCTGGGAAGGAAAATGTGTTGCTTGCTTACAGCAGCTCTGATATTTAATTGTCAAGGACTTGTGTTTCTGCTTTCAGCTTGATAAAACATATTATTCTAACAGACAACTGCAGGTCCCCGAAACAGGCCACAGTTAGAATCAGACCCAGCAAATGCATAACTCTAAACTCAAAATGCAAAGAATCTCTCTTCCTCCTTGTATTTTCTCAAAATAACCCCACAGCTGACTTTTCAGGAGCAATGCCTTGGATATGGAAAACTTCAAAACTGAAGTGAATGTGCCCCCAGGAACAAGGATCCAGTTTGAACTTCACTACCATGAAATGATTCGAAGGAAACTGAGCTCCTATGAGCACGTCATCTCTGTGAAGCCAGGACGCTTGGCAAAACACATGGAGGTAAAGTATAGAGCTGGTGTCTGTAGGCAGCACCCCACAGGTGAATCCTTACAGAGAAAGCAGCCAAGGTTCCTATGAGCCCCACAGCAGGACACTTCATCTACAGCTCCTTCCTTTTACATGGGCTCAGTACAAATAGCCTCAAGGTCACTGTGCAGACCAGAATGAGACACATAGCCAGGAGCTATGTAGCTACATGAGTGAGGAGCAAATGTGTCTGGCCTCCTGTTGTACTCAGTTGGGCATCTCCTGAATGACGACTGACTCATGTCAGAACCACTTGGGCAAACAAGCTTTGGCCTATATATACCCTTGTGTAAACTTGCCTTGACTGAAGGAAAACAAACAATATTTGCTATTTATTTGGAACGATGCTTTTCACAATAATCCTAACTTCATGAGATAGTGTCCTGTGACAGCAGATGTTCTCTGAATGACAGTTGCTCCACAACTGGCTGCCAGAAGATGATTTGTCTTACTCTTTCCCTCTTTCTTGCACTCATCCAAAGGTGTCCTCTGTCATCCACCAACAGACTGATTCAAAGAAATCCAAACTTAAGAAATTTAAACTCAATAACATCAAAGTATTATTAAGCAGACATATTTATTGCAGCGCTGGATGCATGGGGGATATCTCCTCCTAACATGCGTGCGCTGAAACAAAAGTTCATCATTTATATACCTTAAAGACATGAATATTCACACATTTTCCGAGAAATAGATAAGATCCTTGTTTATCTATTACATTTACATAATGCTGGCATTGCAAAACTACACTACGCATGCGCGAGGGTCTCAGGTGGTCGTCGGTGGTCGTTTGGGGAGTTAGCCCCCTCCTCCTTTTTCCCTTTTATGGTCACGGGTCTCTTGAGGAAAATTTCTTCTCCTTGAATGTTTGCCACTTCTGTTGTCCAACCAAGCAGTTCCTTCTTATCATCCTTGTTAGAGCATTCCTGCCGGTTTGTCTCTATGCTCAAGGTTAAGATATTTTCTCTGTTCTCTTTAATCTCTCAGTCCTTGCTCTTAACTCTTCTTTGTTTTAATTTTCATGAGGCCTGCTTTCCTCGTGATTAGCCATTTACACATAGTTACAACGTTAGCATTGAGGCTAATACAGCCTAAGGACTATGTGAGTAGGCCATTAAACATAATCACATAGTTATTAGGCTAAAGAATTCTATACTAAAGTTAAACTAATCAGGTAATCAATAACCTTCCATACGTTAAGAAATTTGCAAATCTTACAGTTGATTAGTGACACACATTGAAACCTTATACTTGTTTTACAACCTTGTTTCAAGACACAGGATACAGGGGTAGATGGACATTTCCATCCAGCCACTCTTATGTTCCTGTTTCATAAATGTCTCCTTCTTCAGCTTTCCATGGCTTCAGCATAAGCTGTATATGAAAGTTTACTAATCACATTTCCTCGGTGCAGTCTGTGATCTGCTTCAAGCTGTCCAAAGGTCTCAGTTAGTCCTACTGAAAAGGACGCCATGTCCTGCCTCCTAGTAGCCTTACTAACTATTCAGAAACACAACCAGAAAAAGCCCTTATCTCAGGCTGACAGGATAAAACCTTTATTTTCCAAATCACCTTGGCCATCCAAACAAAAGCAAAAATACTCTCTGTCCTGTCAATAGCATCAGTAGAGAGGGAGAGAACTCATCACCAAGTGTTCCTTCTGGCCTTCTAACCCAAAGCAACGCTTACGCAGTCACTTCATGCTTCTTTCGTGCTTTCAGCATAAACAACGGTATCACCCTTGACTCCTGTCCTACCACTTGCCCCATAGGGTGGGAGAGAGAGGAAGAACGAGCATTTCCACCAAACTCTTTCTATTCTTTGGGCACTTTTTTTGTCTTTCTATTGTGGTCTATTTTCAGCATTGCATAGATCCCCACCATGAATGAGACTAGCCCTACAGGAGCACTCTCAAGAGCATCCCAACCCCCAGTTGGAGTTTGCCTATGGAGGGTTCATGAGATCCTGATACAACACTGACACTGCTTCATACTAATGTCCTCCCTTCCTGCCTTTAGGTGGATGTCCGCATTATTGAGCCGCAGGGACTTCGCTACGTGCATGTTCCTAATTCACTCGGAGATCATTTCGATGGAATCACCACCATCTCCAAGGGAGAGAAAAAGGTAATAGTCACAGACTGGAAATAGCGTGAAAACTTCAGTTTTCACAACACTTGTTCCTACACGGTCATGGCACTTTTTCATACCTGCTGGAAGCATGCAAAAATATAGCAAAAAATACAGTATCTTCCTTATTGCTACCTAACCGTATATACAAGATGCTCAGTGGCAGCAGTATAGAAATAGTGTGTAGTCCACCCATCTTTGTGCAAAGCTTTTCATTTGTAATTCTGGAAGGGCAATGCACTGGGATTGCTGGATGTGAAAAAGTTAGGTGATGGATATCAAGTGAAATAACCATTCTGGAATAACTTCACAGTCTCAGTTTCAACAGGGAACATCTGCATAGGGACTTATTTTAGAGTGGCTCTTTTCCTTGACATTCTTACCATAGTTTTCTCCAGCATAACTCCAACAGCAGAGAAGTTTTCCTCAAGAAACTTCAAGCAGTGACTCTGGGAATGTACAGCTCTTCTTGCTCTTACATAGACATTTAATACAGGATATGTGAATCAGGCTGGAAAAGCCCATCTATACTACTATAATAATATATCAGGCAGTATTGTTTCTTAATATCCAGGCTCAACTTTATGTCTCATTCACCCACATTCCTAGTTTAGCAAATTATTTCAGAAGTAAGTAATGTGTGGCTATATATATTATGTTTTATCTTCTCAGGTAATTTCAAGTTACCCATTCAAAGCAGAGAAAAAATGCCATAAAGTCTGCATAACCAATCATGTGACTAAGGAAATTGATTCCTAGTACTCACTTTATAGACAAATCACAAGCTCTGGTTTGTTCAGGAAAAAATTAAAAAGCTATTTTTAAAAGTAGCTAAAATTATGGATAGTTTCAACTACGAAAATGTTAAATAAGCCAACATATTACTTACTAGAAATGGTTTGCACAGGTCTAACTGAAATATTTGATGCTGTAGATGGGTCATCTTATTTGTGTCACAGTTCCTCCTATTGAATCAGCATATCCAGGCAAACCTTAGTGTTCTTTTCCTTTTGAAGTGATAAAGTCCATTTTCCACTTAAACTAAGAGTATAAATAAAGAAAGAAGAAAAATGTTCATTGAAATAAGGTATTTCATGAAAAGATGAATTCTTTTTGTTTCCATGATCCACCTTTCACACAACATCTGATTGACTGATGATCACTTCTCATTTCAAGGCTCATGTTTCTTTCAAGCCAACGATGGCTCAACAACGAAAATGCCCCACGTGCTCATCCACAGCAGTAGATGGAAATTTTGTGGTGCAATATGATGTGAACAGAGAAACCACAGGTGGAGAACTGGAAGTGAGTGTTGCTGGTTAACTGGAACGGGAGATCTGTGAATACCAGAATTGCTGTAATTAAGCAAACTATGCTAAATAAACTTCATCGTTCAGGAGAATATGCAGGAGAAAGAGCTCTTTATCCAATCGAAAGAACAGAGAGATTTTAAGTAGGCAGAATGGATTTACTCTAATTTATGACTAAGACGTGGTCCTACATACAGTCAGGAGCAGACTCCTGTCTTGTTCAAAAGCCAATGATGTCTTTTATACCTAGCAGTACTCTGGTGATTTAATGTTGAATCAGAGGACAGAGTCATTGGAAGTTGTACCAATATATCACAAGGAGACAACCAGAACATCACTATTTTTATGCTAACATGAAGCAGAGTTGTGGGGTTGAATTATTACAGACAGAACAGATGTTTTAAAAATGTTTTTCATTCCTCCCCATGCTAGCCATGGCAGTTGTCTGAGAACAAGGCTTTGCTTTCCTTGATAAAAAGAAAAAAAATATGGAGTATAAATAGTGTAACGCTACAAATACAGAGATGTGCAGAGCTGAAAGTTAGATTTGGCCCACAAAGAAAAATAACATTTTCTGCTCTGTTATTGTCTTGAATTTTCTGACATTTTTACTATAGCTCACCTAACTGTGAATTTTTTTACTTTATTTTGCAGATTTTTAATGGCTATTTTATTCACTTCTTTGCTCCGGAAAATCTTGATCCTCTGCCCAAAAACATTTTATTTGTTATAGACGTCAGTGGCTCGATGTGGGGACTGAAAATGAAACAAGTAAGTGTTTGACCTCTATTGCAAAAGAAACCTCCTGCCAACTTTTCCCATGTGCCTTACCATGCAATTCTGTAGCAGACTGGCACTCAAAATTACCAGCTTAGCTTAGTTCTTTACGCTTTACTCCATCAAAAGCCTCACTGAATTTAGCGAATATTTGGTGAATCAAATACTTCATGATTTCACTCTTTATTTGTAATGCTTCTTCCATGCTGTAAGGAAGAGGTTATGCCATCAGAATACTGACTTTAGCTCTAAATTAAAATTTTAGTTGACAGATCACAAAACATTTTGCAAAGGCTCTGACCCTGTTTTTCTCTAATCTCCTCGATTGAACCCTGGGGAAGTCTCAGTGGGGATACTATACACCTGCTTTCAGAAAGTTGTGGACAAATTGTTGACAGCCCACTGAAGAGCAGTAAGAATGGTTTAGACAACATAACCCATAGCGGGGAAAAAACGAAAAAAAAATAAGATGTTTTAGTCTGCAAAAGAAAAGACTTGGAGAGACATAACCAGCCTCCAAATATGCAAACAGTTGTTCTAAAAGGGAAACTCATCAACTGAAATTCATGCCCACCCAGGGTAGAATAAGACGGAATCAGATGGATTTACAGCAAGAGATATTTATATCAGATGTCAGGAAAAACTTTGTAGTGCTGAGAGGGTAGTTCAGGAAATTGTATATCATGTGTTGCTGAAGGTTTTTTAAGAACTGGCTAGACAAACATTAGTTGGGAATGATCTAGGTATATTTGAATTTGTTTTGGAGCACAATACTAAGGCTTGGCAGATTACTTCCTTGGGGAAATCAGTGCTGCAAAACTGGGATACAGGCTAATTGTCGCTTGTTTAAATGACACATATTCAAACAGATGTTACTCAGCCTGAAGTGACAGCATTGCAGACAGAGCTAAGCCTCCTGAGCTGATATGAGCAATTCCACTCTCCTGAACCACAGTGTCTCACAAACGGCTTCTCTCTCTCACCTCACTCTGTGTTAGCAGGAGTTAAGCAAGGATGGGTTGAGGCACGTGGGTTTGTTCTTGCTAATTGCATTTTTTCCATGTTTTTTTGGAGAAAAGTTCAACTTTGTTGAACTATGCAAGAAGTGCAAAAAACAGAGAGATCTGGAAAGCAGATGCTATTTTGGGTTCCAATGCTTATGTTCTTATTCATCAAAGGCATCTGTTTGCTTGTAGTCACAAGTTAGGAAGATGCTTTCAGCAATAGGAAGCATAAACTCATCTTCTCTTAAATTTCTTCTTCTCAGACCATCGAGGCCATGAAGGCAATATTGAGTGAGCTCCGTGCTGCTGATCAGTTCTCCCTTATCGACTTCAACCACAATGTCCGATGCTGGAGAGATAATCTAGTCTCAGCCACCCCAGCGCAGGTTGAAGATGCTAAGAAGTACATCCAGACAATCCATCCCAATGGGGGTATGAGGTTTTGATTGCAAGGTGCTCATGGAAGTTAGATATCACAAGAATGGTATCTCAGACAACCTTCAGATTGGCAGAGTATTCCTAACAAAAAATCTGATTCCCAAGATGGGAAAAGCACGCCCTGTGGCTAAAGGAGAGCAAAGATTCCAGTTTATTGTGTTAAGGGATGGAATAGCATTTCCTTCTGCTGAATAAGCTACGACAGGTAGAACATAGGCCAACAGATAGAACACAGACCATAGAACAGATGTCTTTAATCTATAGGTCCTACCTCCAGCCTCACAGATCCCAAATATCTTTGAAAGACCAAGGCCATCTCATACTTTTCTAAAGCAGATCATAAGCAGCCCAACTCCAGGGTCTCCACTGGCTGTAAATAGTAGACTACATCATGGTCTACTAAATGCCACCGTGGGCAAACTGTTCTTCATTTTTGTGCCTTCGTTCCCTATCTGATAAACAAGAACATTTGCCTTTTTCAGTCTTACAGCACTTTGGATGCTTCATTTGTTATTGCTTGAGCTACTTGTACAGAAAGGCCTCACAATCATTTTAATCTATTGCTCTCTGAAGTGCAATCCCGGTTTAGTTGTTCAGTTATTAGTATGCCAATAGCATGTAGAGGCTCTACGCAACATCAGAGCCTTCTGGTGCTGTGACACCTTCATTCCCAGCAACTTGCATTGGCAACACATAAGGTAGGATCAACACGAAGTTATAGACTTGTCCGAGATCATCACTGTGCTGGGAATGGGAACCCAAGTTGGGTATATGAATGCCTCATAAGCCTGGCTTTGTTGCTCCAAAAGAACTGATAGACAAGCTGAGAGACCTGCTCCCATTCAGCAAAGCCAGTTTGCAATGCAGCATTTTATTATCCTGTCTCTGGAGCCGCTCATGTTTTTCTTTCTTGACAAACAAAATACCTGTTTTCTGACTGCTCAGCCTTCCTACTCCTGTTCTTCTCACACGAATTTCTTACTCAGTCCCTTCTGTGCCACAAGCCAAACCTTTAGATAGGGTCCGTAAACATACATCCCTTCTTTTACAATCAAGATGTCCCAGGAACAGGCTGATAGCAACAACGAAATTTTCTTCTCTCATTCAATCATCTGCCTACAAATCCACTATTTCTCCCCACAGCAAATAATTCCCAACACCACAAATGTTCCCACTGGAATTAGCAGGGGGGCAATGTGGAGGTGACAGCCTGGGATGAAAAAGGATATTAATATCTGGTGTCTTAATGGAACTTAGTGCAAAACACCTATGTGTGTGTATATACAGATGTATATAAATTCATTAGGCCACAAAAATTACCAGAACAACGGAGCATCTCTCCTGTGAAGAAAGGCTGAGAAAGCTGGGGCTGTTCAGCCTGGAGAAGAGAAGGCTCTGGGGAGACCTTACTGCAGCTGCCAGGGCTTAAAGGGGGCTTACAGGAAAGATGGGGACAGACTTTTTAGCAGGGCCTGTTGCAATAGGACAAGGGGTAACGGTTTTAAACTAAAAAAGGGCAGATTTCAACTAGATCTAAGGAAGAAATTTTCACAATGAGGGTGGTGAAACACTGGCCCAGGTTGCTCAGAGAGGTGGTAGATGCCCAGGTTGGACTTTGGGGCTCTGAGCAACATGATCTAGTTGAAGGTGTCCCGGCTCATTGCAGGGGGGTTGGACTAGACAACCTTTAAAGGTCCCTTCCAACCCAAACTATTCTGTGATTTTATGGTATAAATATGTATTAATATATTTCAACATCATGATAAGAAAAAAGTAACATGCTGATGAACAAATTTAAATGGATTATAATAGACTATTTCTACTTACAGAGATGTACATCCTAACTAATTCTGATGATTTCAGTAAATAGTATAACTATATGTAAGCAAAATAGAGAAGGTCTGTTTAACACAATGACGTACATGCAACACCTTTCAGCTTCTATCTCTTTAGGGAACCAGAGTGCTAGCAGATGTACCATAAGAATCACAAAGAAGGGGTTTTGCTGCCCTGATCTTTGATTTTGTCCATGCGGACTAATTCCACTAAGATCTCAGAATTGATCTGGATTCAACAAGAGATTCAACAATCGTCAAACTTGTTTTCTTCATTGTGTCTTTGACAGGCACAAATATCAATGAAGCTCTTCTCCGAGCCACATTCATCCTGAATGAAGCCCAAAACTTAGGCATGTTGGACCCTAACTCAGTCTCCATGATCGTACTGGTGTCTGATGGAGATCCGACAGTAGGTAAGGATCCAGCTTTAGGTGAGAAGAAAGGCCAGTGGGATTAGCCTGAGAAGATCGTGCAACACATAGAAACTTAGACAGTAAATTAAAATAATTCTGTTCCCTGTTCTTCCAATGCCTGTGCTGCTCTTTTGCCAAGTGCTATAGGTGCCATGGGGCTTTGCACAGAAGCTTTCAAAAGATGAGCAGACTATGTTAATGCAAGTTATGTACTTCTTGCAATTACAGAGATGCACAAATCCTGTAGAAGAGGCATTCACAAAAAATTTCCTCTTCCGGTGACCTTAGCCCACAGATCTACGCAGTCCCAAGTGTAAATCAAAATCAGGAAAATAAAGTAGAAAGCAAATTAATTTGAATTGCATTTGATATAGGTCAAACGCAATTCCTTACTGCAAGCTGCCAGCTCAGAATACGCTGCCATTAAAAATAAGTTTGCAAAAAAAGTCAGTCCCAATGGTGGCAGAGAACATCTTAAGTACAAGAAACAAAGTAAAGCTCTGTGGAGATGTCTTAGCCTGCAGAGAGCTTGAAGCAGTAATTCTGGGAGAAGTCTAGCTGTGTTACAATTACAAACTCCCCAGGAAGTTAGTAAGAGCCTGGATATAGAAAGAATATGCGTCAGATATCAAAAAAGAGTTCAAAGGAATTTCCTTCAGTGGAACCAATTTGTTAATCTCCATCCAGAAAAAGCTCAAATGTCACTGTAGGCCCTCCAGAATGGCGATTGGGCATCTGAGCTAGTTGTCTAGACTCCCTTTATATTAAGAGAGAACCAAAACCACTGGAAGAGTATAAATGTGCTTACCTTGATGGAGACTTCCTCCATGGCTCAGATGGATGTCACCCTTTGTGTGTCTCAAAGGTGAGCTAAAGCTGACAACAATCCAGAAGAACGTGAAGCAGAGCATAAAAGATGAATTCTCTCTCTTCTGTCTCGGGATTGGGTTTGATGTAGATTACGATTTCCTGCAGAGAATCGCAACTGACAACCGTGGCATGGCCCAGAGAATTTTTGGAAATCAGGAGACTTCTGCCCAAATGAAGGTGCGTTTCTGGCCCATTGCCTCTGAAACTGAGGGTCCAGTTCTGTTCGCAGCTGTGGAGATGTGTAACTCCACTAGCAAGAGTAGAGTTACCGTAGGTGCATAAGGAGAGTCACAAAAAGCATTGTTTCTTCTGGAGAGACCTGCAAGATGACAATCATGCATTAGCTTAAGTGCTCTTAGTTACAATTTCTGTAGCATCTATAATACATACTTTACTGGTCTGTGTAGGATTGATATTCTATAAAACAGTCTGAACCATAAAAAAGATTTTCTAAATTAAAATTAAGGCCTGGATTTTACCTCAGACCACTTCAGCACTTACAAAAGGCCTAGATATAAATGCTAAATGTTAATCCAAAGTTTGCCAGTGTAAAAAAAAGTTCAGTTCTAGGAGGCTATGGCTCCAAATCCATGAGCAGCAATTGCTGATGAACAAACTGTTACATCCTTATTCTGTTTCTATTCACTGGTTTCATCACCTATGTAGGTTTCTCATACTTCTTTCCAAACAGAAGTGTGATAGGACACACACAGGTGTGCCAGGTCACACTACATGGTGTTCTGCCAAACAGAGCAGCTCTGAGAGTGCAGCCCCTCGTTATGAGACAGCCTCCCCCCATAGCACGTGTTTTCCCTCTCTGGTCCCATGTGCTAAATCCAGCTGTGCACACATCCCAGTTCACACCAGCCAGGTGCAACAGGGTCAGAAAAGGGCAGACGGGCTACAGCACAGAAGCAAATACAAGTGAGATATAGGTCCAGGTTTTGGCAAGAATTAGGTGGGAAGCAGCTGTGTCTTACACAGTAGCCAAGAGCTGACCAACCTGATAAGAGATTCAGGACCATATATAAGTGTGTTCAAGCCTTTTAGGTCTAGGAAGAACACAACCCATGGGCTTCTGACCATCCTTTGACTTCCACAAGACTTGGGCTAGAGCTTCTTGCTGTACTTTCTTAGAAGTGTGCTAAGTATAAAGGAGTCTGCATTCTCCAGGACAAGGAAAGTCCCACTCACCCATTAGGGCTCCAGGTTTTGTCACCTGCTGTCCTTTCAGTATGAGTGCAGCATGTGGGAGGGTTGCTTCAGGTACAACAGACTCACTTCTCTGTCTCCTTCCATCTCAGAATTTCTACAACCAGGTCTCCACCCCACTCTTAAGGAAGATTCAGTTCAACTACCCCCAGGAGTCAGTGTCAGATGTCACCCAGAGCAGCTTCCACAACTACTTTGGTGGCTCAGAGATAGTAGTGGCTGGGAAGGTCGACACGGAAAACCTGCAGCACTTGGAAAGCATCGTCACAGCAACAGCAGTGAGTGAGGGTCTCCTGAGGCTACCTGATCCTGGGGTTTGGGCTGGTTCACTCACTCGTGTGTACGAGTGGAGGTTGTTGCCAGCAGAGTGTTTTGTCCTCTCAGGTTCCGGGAGGGAAGGTGGGGAGTGCTGTACAGCAATGTTTTACAATAACTTCCAAGTACAGCCACGAATAGTCAGTACCTGCAGCCTGCCTGCCAGAGGAACTCCCTTCTAATAAATGTACCATACAAAATTCAATTGCAGACCAGACTAAGTCTGTGGAGTCCTCCTCCATGCTTCGTGAAGGTGCAGGGGACATCCTGTAAGGTAGCTCTTTTCATGGCTGAACTGCTGGGGAGTTCAAGCACGTGGGTCTACAGTGTGCCTAGTCTTAGCACTGTCCTTTTATGCTCTGTCTTGTGGCATGTGTGATGAGATTTTCCCCATGTTTCAGGGCTTCTCTTCCAGGTGGAGTGGAATGGGGTAGGAATACTACATCCAGATCCTTCTGTCTGAGGAGGAACCAAAATATCCACACTCTTACAGGGCTTAGGAGTTGCCATGTGTTAGTTACTAGAAAAAACAAACCTGTTCAACATTCTTTCCTGCTAAAACACAGTGCAATCCAAGGGTCTGTGGGAGAAAGTAGAATTTTGTTCCTGTTCCTCAGTAGGAGTTGGATGTAAAAAAGCCTGAGGAGAGGACAGCAGAGCTATGTTAAAAGCCTCTTCTTTTGGCATGTGGTAGCACACTCTTTGCCTACTGTTGACAGCTCCTTTACCTATTTTAATCCACTAAAAGTGTCTTTAACAGAAGACCCTCTTGCTACAGCTCCTCTCCCCATGGCAGTCAAGTCAACTTGACGGCCAATGAGGCAGATATCCTGCTGGGAGTCTGTTACAGACCACCCAACCAGGATGAAGAGACAGATGAGACATTCTATAAGCGACTGGCGGAGGTCTCCCATTCACTGGCCCTTGTTCTTGTGGGGGACTTCAATCTACCAGGCATCTGCTGGAAGTATAACACAGCAGAGAGGAAACAGTCTAGGAGGTTCCTGGAGTGTGTGGAGGATAACTTCCTGACGCAGCTCGTGAATGAGCCCACCAGGGGAGGTGCCTTACTGGACCTGCTGTTTACAAACAGAGAAGGACTGGTGAGAGATGTGGTGGTCGGAGGCCATCTTGGGCTTAGCAACCACGACATGATAGAATTCTCAGTTGTGAGTGAAGTAAGGAGAGGGGTCAGCAAAACTGCTATCATGGACTTCCGGAGGGCAGACTTTGGCCTGTTCAGGTCACTGGTTGAGAGAGTCTCTTGGGAGACAGTCCTCAAGGACAAAGGGGTCCAGGAAGGCTGGACAGCCTTCAAGAAGGAAATCTTAAAGGCGCAGGAGCAGGCGGTCCCCATGTGCCTTAAGAAGAGCTGGCGGGGAAGGCGACCGACCTGGCTGAACAGGGAGATTTTGCTGGGACTCAGGGAAAAGAGGAGAGTTTATCACCTCTGGAAGAAGGGGCAGGCAACTCACGAAGAGTACAAGGATCTTGTTAGGTCAAGCAGGGACAAAATTAGAAAGGCAAAAGCCCAGCTAGAGCTCAGTCTGGCCACAGTCGTAAAGGATAATAAAAAATGTTTCTACAAATATATTAACAACAAGAAGAGAGGCAAGGAGAATCTCCATCCCTACTGGATATGGCGGGGAACATTGTCTCCAACGACGAGGACAAGGCTGAGGTACTTAATGCCTTCTTTGCTTCAGTCTTTAATAGCCAGTCCAGGTATCCACAGGGTATTCAGCCCCCTGAGCTAGAAGATAGAGATGGAGAGCACAATGTACTCCTCATAATCCAGGAGGAAGCAGTCAAGAACATGCTAAACCACCTGGACACCCACAAGTCTATGGGGCCTGATGGCATCCACCCGAGAGTACTGAAAGAGCTGGCGGAGGAGCTTGCCAAGCCACTCTCCATCATTTATCAGCAGTCGTGGTTAACAAGGGAGGTCCCAGAAGACTGGAGGCTTGTCAATGTGACACACGTCTACAAGAAAGGCCGGAAGGAGGATCCTGGGAACTACAGGCCTGTCAGCCTGACCTCTGTACCGGGGAAGATTATGGAGCGGTTGGTCTTGAGAGTGCTCACAGGGCACCTGCAGGACAACCAAGGGATCAGGCCCAGCCAGCATGGGTTCATGAAAGGCAGGTCCTGCTTGACCAACCTGATCTCCTTCTATGACCAGGTGACCCGCCTAGTGGATGAGGGAAAGACTGTGGACGTTGTCTACCTGGACTTTGAAAAGCCTTTGACAGCGTCTCCCACAGCATTCTCCTGGAGAAACTGGCAGCTCGTGGCTTAGACAGGTTTACTCTTCGCTGGGTGAGGAACTGGCTGGATGGCCGAGCCCAGAGAGTTGTGGTGAACGGCGTTAAATCCGGCTGGCGGCCGGCCACAAGCGGTGTTCCCCAGGGCTCGGTTCTGGGGCTGGTCTTGTTCAATATCTTTATTGATGATCTGGATGAGGGGATCAAGTGCTCCCTCAGTAAGTTTGCAGACGACACCAAGTTGGGTGGGAGTGTTGATCTGCTGGAGGGTAGGAGGGCTCTGCAGAGGGATCTGGACAGGCTGGATCGATGGGCAGAGGCCAACTGTATGAGGTTTAATAAGGCCAAGTGCAGGGTCCTGCACTTCGGCCACAACAACCCCATGCAACGCTCCAGGCTTGGGGAGGAGTGGCTGGAGAGCAGCCTGGCGGAAAGGGACCTGGGGGTGCTGGTTGACAGCCGGCTGAACATGAGCCGACAGTGTGCCCAGGTGGCCAAGAAGGCCAACAGCGTCCTGGCCTGTATCAGAAATAGCGTGGCCAGCAGGAGTAGGAAAGTGATTGTGCCCCTGTACTCGGCACTGGTGAGGCCGCACCTTGAATCCTGTGTTCAGTGTTGGGCCCCTCACTACAAGAAAGATGTTGAGGTACTGGAGCGTGTCCAGAGAAGGGCAACGAAGATGGTGAGGGGTCTGGAGCACAAGTCTTATGAGGAGCGGCTGAGGGAACTGGGGTTGTTCAGTCTGGAGAAGAGGAGGCTGAGGGGAGACCTTATCGCTCTCTACAACTACCTGAAAGGGGGTTGTGGCAATGAGGGTGTCGGTCTCTTCTCCCAAGTAACTAGTGATAGGACAAGAGGAAATGGCCTCAAGTTGCGCCAGGGGAGGTTTAGATTGGATATTAGGAAAAATTTCTTCACTGAGAGGGTGGTCAGGCATTGGAACAGGCTGCCCAGGGAGGTGGTGGAGTCGCCATCTCTGGAAGTGTTCAAAAAACGTGTGGATGTGGCGCTTCAGGATATGGTTTAGGGAACATGGTGGTGCTGGATTAATGGTTGGACTTGATGATCTTGAAGGTCCTTTCCAACTTAGTGATTCTGTGATTCTGTGATTCTGTGAACAGTGGTGGGACTTTCTGATCTAGAAGTGACCATAGGCAGAGCCATAATGGGTCCTTAATGCCAGTCATGACAAGAGAGGAACTCAAAGCCACTGCATTCCCCTGGCTCACTCTCCATTATCTTTATCTCTCCTTGATTGCATAGGCAAATGCGGAGCTCGTCATGGAAACCCTGCGAGATGTTGAAGAACTGGATGGCTTCATGAAGAAAGACAAATATGCAGATCCCGAATTCACTAGGAAGCTGTGGGCCTATCTGACTGTCAACCAGATGCTGGCAGAGAGGTGAGGAAAACTGTGGTCTATGATGGGAGGGAAGTGAAGCTTGAGAGCAATCTGGTCCTTTCTGAGACCACAGCCATGAGGCTGCTCACAGGGTTTCAAATGGGTAAGGTAAACAAATCAAAATAAAGGTAGGTGATATCTGTAGTCACAATCCTCCTATTTTTAGCACTCACAAGTATCAAGTAATAGAGTTTGGGAGGAGTTAATCAGAGGAATAAGGGTCAAATAGACCTGGCTGTGGGGCTGAGTGAATGAGATGAATGGGAAACTTGCCTTACAGAGCCTGACTAAAAGCTATGGAGGAGTTCAGGATGAATCCCCTCTGAGGCAGAAAGAGGTCTCCTGCTGAGACCAGGAGAAGGACTGGGCTTCTTTGAGTCCAGGTCAAAGTCCACAGAAGCCAAGAATAGTTTTATGGAGAGTGCATTCATGCAGGCTCTCAGCCTTTCCTTCTTGCAACACCTACCAGTTTGGCTCTATGACCACTCTGTGGAGGCATTGTTGTGGCAGTTGCCCTGTAGAGCTGCTAACCATGCCTTCTGTTTTGTTTTCCACCCAGAAACACAGCTCCCACTGCAGCTTTGAAGAGGAACATCACCAAATCCATCCTACAGATGTCTCTTGACCATCATATTGTTACCCCCTTCACAGCCATGCTGATAGAGAATCCTGAAAAGGATGAGATAATGCTGGCAGACCAGCCCAAAGACCCCAGAAGGGGCTGCTGCCCAGGTCAGTGTCTCAGTCTGTCCATTACTTTACCTCTCATTTTGGCTTTGTTCTTCTAGTTTTAGAACAACTGTGTGTTCATTGTTCACTCTGGGTGTTTGTGCTTGTAGGATAGCCTGTATTTTCAGTGAAAGCCGACCAAATCTTCATCCACTTTGAGAGCATCCTGTTACACAAGAGCTGTTTGGAGCCATTGGCTTCAGTGAGGTTTGAATGTGCCAACATTGCAATGATGAGGTTTCCAATAAGGCTACAGTATCACAGATTGAATGTCTTCTTATTGGGACAGATACGCCTAGTTCCCTGCACTGAAGCTGTAGAATTGACTAAAACCTATCTTATCTCCACTTTTAAGCCTTGGAAGCTTCCTAAGATTGTTACCAATCAGCCACAAGCCTACATGGAATCTGAGTTGTCTTAACAACATATAGACTCTCATTAATTAAAGTATTGGATATCTCCTTTAAATTCATTACTTCAATACATGTTGCAAGGTCCTTCTTATAGCAACCTGATGTTCAGCCAAATGAGGCAGGGATGGCTTTTTCTGGCATTATATGCTAGACTTAGTCTCAAAGTGATAGCTGTTGACATCCGTGTATGTCTAGTAGATCCAAAGTCATCCCTGCACAGCCACATGCTTCCAATGAAACTTAACAGCAGCTATTTTGCACCCTCACCAGTCAGCGATTTGAAAAAGCACAACTGTTGCTGTCAGGAAAACACAGCCAGTGTGATGAAATCAAAGCACTGAAAGTAAAAGATCAACTCCTTGAACAACTGAATCTGGTGATTTAAAACCTATTCATAAACGGGAGAGTTTACAATTGGTTGTGAAGGAAAGAAGCAACCTACATTACAACAGACAACATCATCCATCTTGCATTTCACACTGGAAGTGATTGTGACTTTGATGAAACTCCAAGCACAGGCCCTGCACGCTCAGTTCTCGTGCTCCTGGATAACTATAAAAATGTCCTGATGCTGGCTCAATGAAATGAGGTTCTTATGTCTTAGAATTGTTATTTCTAGGTTAATTTATTCTTCTTTTCAATTTTAAAGTCTGCAGCTGAAACCCAAAGAGAAATTAAATAGTTGTTACTTATACTGCACTACAACTCACAACCACCAAACAGTCCAGCACAGAAATAGCATGTATTGCATTCATGTATAATGAATTCATTATACATGGCACGAGCTGACTAATTCAGACCATAATTATCTTGATTTAGTTGATGCAGAGGACTTAAGTGACTTTAATATAGGTTCTTGTGTCTGTCTTTGATGGAATATTCAAAACTTACCAGCACCAAAATCAAGGTCAAGGCATTGATGGATTTCAGGGACAGTGTGACGTGACTCTTGAACCTTAGCAAAGGACAGAGCTTGTAAAATAATACCAAAGTAAACCCGTGTTTAGGATTGTGAAACACATGGGCTGTACTAAAAAGTTTGCATATACAAGGCATAGAATGGGTAATGTGAAATAGATTTTTCTGTCTGTCCTTACATGACACTCATCAGAGCTGCACGGTCTGTCTTCGTAGACATAGACTGTGTCTTCCACTGAAATCACTCACTTTTTAAAGGACTGACAAGTTGTTCTTTTATCATGACAGACTTATTGCAAAACCGAACTGGAAATAACTGCCTGTGTAAAAAGAGTTTATGGCCTGAATTAGGAGTTCAAGAAGAAGATGCTGACAGATTTAGAAGATCTATATGTGCAATATTCTGTCCTGCTGTTGTCCCCCAGCTCCTTTTTCCCCTTACTCCTCTTCAGAGGGCCAACAGATGTGAACGTGTGCCCTGCTTCAGCTCGTTATTTTCAGCCCAACATAATAAACCAAACCAAGTTTCATGGATCGTTTAAGATCATATTGCTTTATGACCTAGGTGGGAGAGAGAGGGCACATGTTACTTTCTCCTGCCTCTGTCATGGCAAAGACAGAGAGACATCTAGCAGAAGGGGACACATTAGGGGATCATATTTTAAATGCTTGCACTTACTTGCAACCTTTATGCATGTGGGTCATCCTACCTTTACTCAGGCACCCCAAACTCAGGACCCACATCAGCAAAGCTTTTACCACATGCTAAATGTTTGAAATTCAGCTTTTTATTTGGCAAAACACTTAAGTCCTTGCTTTGGGGGCTTTGATAAAGTGGGGTCTATTCACATGAATAAGAGTTAAAAAGTCAGGCTCCATTTTTTCACCAATAGCTTATGGTTAGCTCAGCTGCCCTGGTAAGTCATATTCCTCTGGTGGAGACACTGGAGTAAATCCACCCTAACTTCATTATACAAATCTGTCTGTGGTAGAGAGTATTGCACGTGCTTTGCATTGGTATAACAACATCAGGCTCTGATCTACTGCAATACTTTAAAAATTACACTATTAAAAATGTCAGCACTAACAAAAAACTGATTGCAACTGTCATTTAACAGGTACTCTAGGATTAACTCCAAATGCACCTAATAATAACAAAGGTATCCCAGCCTGGGCCAATGTCACAGCTGTACCAGTCAGCTTCATGCCTGAGCAAAGGAGTCCTCCTGTGTCCTCTCTGAGCATAAACAAAGGTAAAAGCTACAGTATTTCTCTGCAAAGAAACAGCAGGCAGCAACACTCATTACCCAATAAAGAAATAAAAGCTATTTAACCAAAGTTATTGGGCACTTTGAGAATAAGATGCTAAGCTCTATAATCATGGAGGAACCTATCAGTCGTCCTAATTTTTCTTGTTGAGTTTTCTGAATTGCTGTAAAAGCTGTATGTTCATTTAGGGGCTAGTCCACAAGAGAATAAATCAATTGCTGTGACTAGCTGGTGAAGCTACTTCATTACTGTTGCAGATGACATCAGTGTGAAAGGTCCTCGATACAGTCCCTGCTGAAGCTCTGAGCAGGGCACAATCATGTGGACGTGGCACTTCGGGACATGGTTTAGTGGGCTTGGTAGTGTTGAGTTAACAGTTGGACTTGATGATCTTGAAGGTCTTTTCCAAGCTTAATGATTCTGTGATGCTGTGATTCTGCATCCCAAGGCACACCCACCTCAGTCAAATTTTTGCAAATCCATCTAGTGTCCAAGGTTTAAGCTTTTCTTTATAAAATACTGAGTCATTTTGACTTTGAATAGATGAACCTGTAAAAATATGCTCTAAGTTACAAGCATAAGACTAGTTTAGATCCTAATAGGATCCCAGCAACTCTGTCTTCTGCGCCATGCTTCCCTGAGGCTAAGGCTGCTCACTGGGCTTACGTTCAGCTTCCCTGCAGTAGCAAAGCTAATGTAAAGTTACAGCCATTGTAAGTGACAGATGAACGCTCTGTGGTAGATAAAAATCTTTGAATGCAGTGATGACTGATGAATCCTGTTAATACTTGGACCTTTGCCACAGTTTAGTGCCTAGTTAAACAAACCAGCTGTGTGAACCATTGCCTGTAAAAGCAGTGTAACTACAATAACTCCAGAGTGTGCCTGTGTGTGGATGCGTGTATTTACATAGCTATCAAACAAAGAGCTATCAAACTCCTTAACCCATAGCTCAAGGGATAATTTAAGACTTCGGATAGTCAAGAAACTGCTTGGAAAAGAAAATGAACAAGGCAAAGTTACCTGTCCAACTTATACATGTAGTTTGCACTGGAAGTTCTTTTTGTTCCTGGAAATATTGATCAGAACAGGCCTTGGAATCAAGTTGAGGAAGATCAAGCGGTTGGTGAGAATAAAGAAAAATGATCAAGGGCTATATTCAAGAGACTCAATATATTCAAAAGCTCCAAGACATTCAAAAGCTCCTTCACCCCTTGGAGGTTACCTACCCCACCATTTCCTGTGAAGACATTCCTGGTCAAGAGTTTAGGGTTTGTCTAATGCACAGGAAGAGTTCAATACTTCCAAAAGTTGAGGAACACCAGTGAATGAATGGAAGCCATTCTGGCTATCCCCATAGGCAACACTGAGTACGGGCATGTCTCTCCATGTTGACAGGGAGATGCCAACCACCACCAAACCAGCAAGACCTGGGCAGTGTTTTGCACTTCAAGACTAGAGGCAGTCCTTCAATGATAGGTGCAGGTGTTTGTCTCATTTGAGGCAAATTTTAAAGAACATATAACTTTCAGAGGGGCCGAATCCCACCAGGGTGTTAAACATACTGTGAGAACAAGTCCTAGACTGTATTCCTCAGGGGAGTTGGTAGGCAGGATGTGTCTTTACCCAACATCATTACAGTGGTATGGACTTGTAACATGTCTGAGAGCTTCTTAGTTTGAGAGAGTGATGTCCCGGGAGTGTATCATTTCTAGAAACAGGCAACAGCTGGGCATGGTGGGTGGTGGATCTTAGTTTTAAACAGAGGTGTCACCCACGACCTGCTTTGCACGCCTTAGGTCCTTTCTCGGCTCTAGGCCTCAAAGATGTGTCCTTGTGTGTCTGGTGTCCAGATGGGTCCTTGGTCTCACCTGGATGCTGGCTTCCATCATAAATAAATGAAGTTTGGCTTCTAGAACTCCAGGTTGAGCCTATGGTACCCTAGTATGCAGCTGACCAGTTAAACCAGTAGTTCACTGCACTTGGCAGTGCTCCTCAAGCCAATAATGTCATGTCCTTTCCTTAAACAGGGGAAGTATATGAGGAGAAAATGTCTAAGGGGCTTTTGTAAGGAGCATCTAAGAACTTCCTTAGCTACTGCAGAGATGGAAAGGGCCCTTGTCCTACTCTGAGGAGTCACAAAAAGTGCTTCAAAATCCTCTGAGGAAAGTGTCCCAGTCTTTGTGCCCCTTACCTCTAGGGCAGGTACTGGCCTGCTTCTCACGCTTGTTTCTTTTCTATGTTCCAGTTGACAATGACCCACATTTCACCATACACCTGCCCAAGAGCCAAAGGAACATCTGCTTCAATATCGACTCTGAGCCTGGAAAGATCCTAAACTTGGTTTCTGATCCTGGTACTGGTAAGGGAATAAAGCACGGTTTACTTTACAGCACACTTTTCTTCTCTCAGTTCTGAAAGGTGTTCAGGGGGAGCAGGGGAAATGCCTACAGGAAGAACTCTGCGTAACAGGAATGTGGCCAGAAGGTTGAGGGAAGTCCCTCCACATCTGGAGTATTGTGTTCACTTTGAGTCTTGCCAGTACAGGAAAGATGTTGACAAACTGGATGAAATTCAGTGGTGGCCATCAAGATGATTAAAGGACTGGGGCACAGGACACACAGGGAGAGGCTGAGACAGCTAGGTTCAGTCAATCTTAAGAAAAGAAGACCCATGGTAGTGAATCTTGTTGCTGTCTACAACCACCTAATCAGAAGGTAAAGATGGATCCTGACACATCTTCCAAGACACATATCTAAAGGACAAGAGGCAACAGAAAAAAATTGGAACAAGTGAAATTCAGGGCAGGAGTGAGCTATTAGGACAAACCTTTTCACTGTGAGGATGGCCAAGCACTGGGAAAGGAGCCAAGATAGGTGAGGAAATCGCCATGATGGGTGATGATTCCCTTCTCTCCTTTGTACTTCTAAAGAAGAAAGTGGAAGATAAACACAAAGAGAAATAAAACTGGAGGCATCCCTGGTAGCAGGCAAAAAAAATGGGTAACTGTACTTCCAAAGAAATCAAAGGGAATCAGCCTCTTCTCAGAGGCTTTTAACTATCAGCATTTCTTTAACTTCCAAAATATATGTGAAAAGTGATGAGCGTCTGGAGGCAAGTTAAGCTTGGGCTGGAAATGTGGTACCATTCCTCCACTGCCCATCCGCCCCATGCTTTTCGCAGACAACAAGAGAGTGAATGGCTTATGAATCAGCTCATACTACCAGCAAGACCTAACATCAATTCCCACCAGGTTAATATGCTAAGGGGTGAACAGTAGCATCAGGAGGTGATTTAATAAATTATTCTCTTCTGTTGGCTGGCAAGATGAGAAAAACAGGGGGTCAGAGGGGTTCCTGTTTCTGCTGATCCCATGGTAGTCCCTGCTGAGATCAGAACTCCAAGTCTCTAGGTGGTGCTCCAAGATTTAGGTGACATCTGCTTCTCTGCTCTTCACAGGAGTTGTGGTCAATGGGCAGCTTGTTGGGGCAAAAAAAACAGAGAATAAGAAACTCAACACATACTTTGGCAAAATCGGTTTTTATTTCAAAAACAAAGGCCTGAAAGTGGAGATTACCACAGAAACAATAACGCTGAAAGATGGATCTTATGGCATCACGCTGACCTGGTCTGACACGGGGCACATCATTCGGAAACAGTAAGTTGCTGAGCATTTGTTGTCTGCCCAATGGAAACCACCTGCAACACAGCATTGGTCTGCCCCAGCTATGGGTGGGATCCAGGTCATAGAGTGCCTACAATGGGCACGTGAATCTTAGCTAGATGTCTGAGCTCTCGTTATAGTTAATGAAATTAGCAGTAGGGCCAAGAGAGCGAGTCAGCTGACCAGACACAAGTAGAAGGAGCTGACTTCCTCTCCCTGCTGCTGACTGCATTAGCTAAGACCACGATTCAGTTGCCTAAACACAAGCACCTAATCCTGTTTGAGATACCTTCAGTGGTCCTGACATGATGGGAGATGTGACTCACAATATCCAGGAGATCTTCACCTGCAGATTAACAGCCAGCAGCTATGTTGGACACCCTACAGCACAAGACACCTGTTTAGGCAATAGGGCCACTTCCAAAATCTCCGTTCATTGTAGCAATAGCTTAAATATGTAGGGCAAGAGTTGGTTGCCTGAACATGGGCATGAAGTGTCTGTCCTGTTAGGCACTGTCCTGCCAGACCTCTGGGTACCACTCCCAAGACTGGGGGTTACATACGGATCCACTGTCATAGCTGCCAACCCCGTGCAGTTGTTCTGGATGCCCGAGAGCATCTCAAGGGGCCTGAGAGCTCATGTGTGGGCAGCTGAACCGACCCCTTCCTTTGGTTCATCTCTGCTAGGCTTCTCATATCTGTGAAGAAGGAAAATAACGTTACTATCACGGTGGGTGAGGAGATGTCCTTCATGGTTTTGCTGCACCGTGTGTGGAAGAATCACCCGGTTAATGTTGACTTCCTGGGCATCTACATTCCCCCTGAAAACCAGTTCTCTCCCGCAGCCCACGGGCTGATAGGTAAGGGCTGCAGGTCAGGCGGTGGGAATGGCGGGGCACTAGGGAGGGTTTTTGCTAGATCTTTGAGTGAATTAGTGGCAGGGCTTTCCCAGCCTGGCTAATCTGTTGTGGGTTGAAAATAAAAAGACTAAACCAAACCCCTCAAACCTTTTCTCTGAAAAATTTCCATGCAAACATTTGGAATTCCACTCTCCCCTGAATGACAGCCCTTTTCTGGCAACGGTATAAAACAAGTGAAGGCTCAGTTCATAGGGAAAATCAGCTCTCTCAGCCCTGGACCCACCCAAGGCTCCTTTTAAGATGTGGGAAGCCTGAGCAGCAGAAATTGTTTTCCCAAAAACTCTTCACAGCTCCAGTCTGCTTTCCTAGAAAAAGATTGCAGGCTCAAAAGCAGAGCTTTTTAGCCTCCCAGTGTGGGCAATCCAATAGCGCTGCAGACATGGTGCCCTGTGATCCATGCAGGAGTGGTTTGCCTGCTGCAGCTAGTTTGATTTTCCAAAAGTGCCCAGCAGCAGCTTACATGAGCGCCTCAAAAATTAGGACACACAAAGAGCTTTAAACCTCTCTTTGATCAGGTCAGTTTGTGTCTGAACCAGAAGTGTATATTCACCACCAAAGGCCTGGGCAAGCTCCAGAGAAACCACAAGCCACCATGGAAGTGAAAGGCAACAAGCTCACTGTTACCAGGTAGGAATAATGTGCTTTATTGCTCTCTTTCTGAATCTGACTTCTTTTTAATGACATCAGGGACTGCAGGCTTAGTAACTCTCCAGGGTCTTGAAGAAAAAAGTCCTGCTTTCCCTATGCTAACAAGGTGGCAAAATACTTAGGACAAGTTGGGTTCTTTCATATTTGTGCGTAAACCGTCCTGTCCTTATAGCTGCCCAGCATCTGACCTCAGACAGGCAGCGTAGAAGTGCCTGGGACCCCCACAAAAGGGCGTACGAGATCATAGAGCTGTAACATTCATTGCATTTTCTGGTTGTTTCCACTTTCTGCCGGTGGAAGACACACGTCTCGCCACTTTGGCAGAGCAGCGGCATGAATGAGCAGGATTATTGATGTCTTCTTGTCTACTTGTCATGTCGTGACCTTCATTTTGGGTGGCCTCTTCCTCACAGAGGATTGCAGAAGGACTACAGGACAGACCGCGTGCTTGGGACCGATGTGCAGTGCTGGTTTGTGCACAACAGCGGGAAAGGTTTCATAGATGGCCACTACAAAGATTACCTCGTCCCCCACCTGTACAGCTTTCTGAAGAAACCCTGAATGCTCCAACACAAAACCAGTTCCTTACAAAAAATTCTCACCTGCTCCTTCATGCCCAAACAACTCCGAACAGCACCTGTCAGCCTATCGAGCCCGATCGACCGAAGGTGACTTCACCACCATTTGCTTTAGAGATGATCAGTGTTTCAAAGCAATGTAACTCCCTTTTCTGTTAAAAAAAAGGAAATCTGTAACAGTGACATGGGTTGTAGTAGGTATCTTGCACTTCCTGTGTCTGATTTAGTGGATATTAAACCCCATTAAAAATTTCAACTGTTTTGTAATATGCATTTCATGGTAGACTCGTAACAGCATCGTGGCTTCTGCAATGTGGGCAACGCACGTGACCAGATTTAATACTTATGCCTTTGCTTTTTCAGACTGCCAGGAAAATGTAGGTTCATACACTGCTGGATTGGGCAAAAAGGGGGATGTGCATTTAGATGTCAAGGAAGTTTAACAGAAAAGGAACATGAGGCTCTGCAATGGGTATCACGAGGAGTCTCCACTCTTTAAGGATGGGTTAACCAGTGGCGAGGAGTGTCCTTGAAATAACTGATGTTGCCATATTGCAAGAAAATTACTTCCTTGAGTCCAAGACTCAACCAACTTCCAGCCTATGTTTTTTTTTAAATTTCAACCTCATAGACGAGTTCACACACAGATACAAATCTGGGAAAGCAGGAAACATTCAGACTATACAGAAATAGCCATCAGGACTAAAAGCTTCCCTTCCGGTGGGATTTGCTCCCAAAAGATACCTTACCCTTGCAACAGTATTCAGCAATGAATGAGATCAGTAGTGAAACAAATATGCACGTGGATGTACCTAGAGCCAGATTTAAAGCTCTGCTTTCTGGCAACCTTGAGAAAAAAAAAAAAAAAAGTTGGCCAAACTCTTCAGCAGCCCTAATCTAGGAAGGGGACTCAAGTAATCCACTTGCCATTCTGAACTTCAGTTCTTTCACTTAAAAGCTAAAGATCTTTCTTGCAGCCACGGTGTCAGGAGTGGAGGATCAATGTGTTTTACGTGTTTCTTCAAAGTAACTCTGGGCCGTGTAAGCAACTTCCCTACAAACCATTCACGGCTTCTTTGAATTGCTTTACCAGCTTCGGCCTCCAACATCTTGCAGCAATGAGCTCCCCAGTTTAACTGGGCTCTCTGTGGTGGGAAGAAAAACCTGTTGTGTTTTTAAAACCCCAAATCAGTAATTCCACTGCCTGTTTCTGAGCTTGTATGTGAATACAAGCAGTGAATAATCATTCTCTGGTCTTCTCCACACAATTTGTAACTTCACACGTCTATTATATTCACTCTCATTTTTCAGACTCCAGAATGTCAAGTGCAATTATTTTCAGTGATACAGAAGCTGTTCTGTTTTGTCACTTACCCTCATTACTCTCCTGCATGCCTCTACTCACTCAGTACCTGTTCTTCGAGAAAAGGCAGAGCTGTTTACACAATCCAGGTGGCACAAAGAGCCTGAATGTACAGACAAGCGTGTCTCCTGTCTTCAGTTCACTTCCTCATAATTCTCCATTCTGTAGATACTGTATTACTGCTTGACTCTGCCTTGCATTTATGTCCAGGATCCCAGGAAAGCCATTTCATGTCCTGTGTGAGGTTATTTCAGGCTACTCCAGACAGCAGCTGTTTCACTAAGCCTCTGCAGTCTTTCAGTTTTCCTGCAGGGGTCCCCTGGAAACCACAAATCAACAAGACAGTGACCCTTTGAGGCAGGCAAAGGGACAAGGAACACTGACTTGCCTCTAGCGACCTTGAACTTTTAAACTGCAATGTAACTGATGTGCACGTCACGACGGCATCCTGCCCTCTTCAACCCTCAGCAGAGACCTCCTCTGAGGGGTATGGGGCTATCGGTTTTCTTTCCATCAGGTCCCAGAGACACACCACCAGGTGACAGTTCGCATCTTGCCTGGGACAACCTGCATCTTTCTTTTACACAAATGAGGCAGTGCACCAGCTGGGCACTTTGCTCCTTTATGGATATAAACCAACAGACGCCCCGCGCGTTTAAAAGGCTGATAAGAAATACACTGACCTAAGAAAGATTCACATTTATTCCTGAACTACCTTAGACATTAAACATTGTACAAAACGTGGCATTTTAAAAAAATAAAAAAGTAATATTACATCATTTAGCATGGGTAATGTTACTCATGTAGCAGAGCAACAATGGAAGCATGAACAAAGGAAAAGGCTCTGGAAAACCAAAACAGCAATCACCAATTCATATCGGCATACACCTTGGCTGGCATCCTAGAAACCCCACAAGTAACATCCACCTTGGAGTCCATATGAAGGTAAATTGCATATTGGTATTATCAGGAACCCTGACAGGCAAGATGATGGAGGAGTGATGACTTGCATTCTACTATCGCTGATGTGCTAACCAGAAATAAGTTGGTGACAGCACTTAATAAACCAGACCATTCTTACAACATTCAGGAAAATAATCCCTTGTAGCACTGTTACCTTCCTGCTATTCTCTTAATCCCTTCCCTTCCTGCAGCCAGAACTCAATTTTGGCTGCAGATTGAGAAGTGTGTTGTTTAAACTCCACTGGCTCCGACACACGCTGCCTGCCTCAAGTGGCTATTTGTAGGTAATTCTCTCTCTTATGGAACTGCTAATGTACTTCAGTAAATTAAATACTCCAGCTTGCAGCTATCTGCTATATTTTACAGAAGGAAATTGACCCAAATATTATAATAGAACTTTGATATAGAATCAGATGAAATTATTTCCACAAACATTTTATGTAACAAATCCATAGTGATCTTTAAATAAATCCAGTTTGCTTGTGGTTAACTTCTATATACATTATAAATACAACACACACACACAGAGAATTAAAACCCTGACATGGTAGAGTCTTGTGTCTGTCTGCAAGATGCCAGAAAGATGTTTTTGGGAATCAAAATCTTCTCTGATCCATGATTAGCACCTCAGGCGAGTTTGGAAATGTCTTCGTACTGGATGTCTTCAACTCGGCGTCCTTTTAAAGGTCCCTGGAGGATAACACAGTAGAAGAAATAAGATAAAAATATAAACTGGTTTGTTTGTCAAATTCCCAACGGGGAGCTTAAAGTAAGACAGCTAAAGGGGCTGTATGAAAACTCACCACACTTAGACATTTTTCAAGTACAACTGAAGTGAATAGCACTGGCAATCACAGGCATTAGCATTTTTACTCAGTGCTGCACACAGTAAAAGCATGACAACTACTTTTCTGATTAAATGCTCTGTCCAAAAGCCATGTATAACTGCATGGTGGCTGCTGTTCATGGGATGCATAGCAGAAACCATTCAAAAAACTGCGGGTTTGGGATTTGCTCACGACACAATGTTTTCTGTTTCAGTATTTTCAACCTGACCAACGACTGTGACAGGGTCTCAACATTGTCCCAGAAATGTTTTCACTTTCAGGACACTTTTTGTATTAGTCCTTGCAATTTTGGGGCAAATATAAGCAGATGTTTTGAATTAATTCACTGTGAACTTATAAGTAGTAAAAGATTTCATTTTGAATACAAACTTCTTATAGTGGTCATCCTACAATGCATAAGAAAATTCTCACAGACTTCACTGGTGTCTAGGAGTAGTTTTGCCCATTTTTAATGTGTAGGCTCAGAATTCATGCAGGAGGGGGAAATCTTAACACCTACAAGTACCAGAACTTGAGAAAAACTATCCTCGTTTTCCAAGACCAACGTTATCACGATCCTTAGCTCCAACCAAAGCTCCTTCTGTGGTTAGGGTGTCTCTACAGTCTCTTCTCACACAAATTCTCCAGAACCCAATGCGGGCTGAGTTGCTGCAGCCCTTCCTTGCACGGGATCCTAACAGGGTCTCTCTCCTGCAAGCTGTGTTTAAGAAATTTGTCTTTGAGCCAATATCCTCTCCTTGCTGTGTCACTGATTTTAAAGATTGGTTTTGCAGAGGAGAGCAAAGAAGTAGCCACACAAACAGACATGATGACATGGCCTAATTTTAGCCCAGAGGAAGGTGATATGTAAAAAAAAAAAAACAAACCAAACCCAAAACCAAAAAACCAACCATAATTGTTAACTATGAACAAGACAACAAATAACCACTTAAAGTCTCACGTTCAGTCTGGAAAAGCCAAGAGAAAATTCACCTCCTTCCATATTTCACATTTTTTTTACCTTCCCACAAAATTGCACAACAGCCACGTTCAAAATAAACATACAAAAATTTTTCAAGTCTCAAGTTCAAAACTTGCCAAATTCAGCATCCTGGCATCTTTTTAAAGGCAAACAGCAGAGCATTAGTCTGCAGTGGGGAATATGTGGCTGTTCTCCTACCAGCTGGGAACAGGCAGGGGTTATCACAGCATTTTGCACACCGTAAGTCCCAGTGGTAAGACAGGATTAATGATGCCATTTTTCTTTGTGAAAACTCTCCAATGCACAGATGAAAAGCGCTCTACACAAATGAGATCTTGCAGTGTTTGATCCTTACAGAGTCAATGATTATTGTTGCTGAAAACCTCTTTTCGTTGATAGATTCCAAGATGCCTTCATTTCCCCTGTAACCACCATTTAACACCATCACTTTCTTGCCTGAAATGAGAAATAAGAAAACAGTTAGACAACAGGGCTCCCAACTTCTTTTGATGGGGTTGTGTTCGTCTCCACTGACAGCACAGGGAGAGGTTTCTCCCAGCAGGTGCAGCAAGCAGCACCCAGCTTCGCCCTACAGCCTGCCCATCTCCACAGCGCACCTAAGTTTACTGCTCCAGGCTACACTGACACTACGGGCAGAAACCACCGAAACTACATCAGGGAAAGAAACCAAAGCTATTTCTCCCACATCCCATTCCCTGTGCTAACGGCTCAGTGTACCTCCTTTTTGCCTTCTGTCTCTCACAGGCAGTCCCCTCAGGGCATCAGTCAAGGGTGGGCAGAGCTCACCTATGAGTACCATTATGCTAAAGCACACTCACCAACACCGTCAACCAGCTCTTCACCAACTGCAGAAATGCAGAAGGTGGCAGGTTTGCTGAAGAATCTGTGAAACCCAAAATCCTACGCCCTGCTTCCTCGTGACAGTGTTCCATTTACCTGCTACCCTGACCATTCCCTGAAATACTGGTCAGGTACTACACACAAACATTAGTGTGTACCAGCCAAAGAAACGCCAGTGAACCAAACAGGAGATGAGGTAAGCTTGGCCAAGTACCCACAGCTATTTGAGGCATGACTTTGAAGGGAAGATACAGGATAAATATGACCAACGGCTCTGAAAAGGCTCCCAGAGATCCTTCCTGGCAGCTGGAGAGATGTTTTCATCTCATCAAATGAACTGATTCCTAAAGCACTTTTGTCTTCTCAGAAAAGAATCTAATTCTTACGAGAAGGAACTGTTAAGACTCAAAGCAGAAGCAATGTAGTAATTCCCTAGAAAGTAACCAGAGGATATTTGGTAAATGATCAAAGTAGCTTACGAAATGCTGTCCCAAGAGTAAGATGGGTCTTATTATGGTACTTTCAAGTGATTGAATTATAGTTTAAAAGAATTGAAACATAAGTTTTGCAGTGACGGCTAAAGTTGAAAAACGAACAAAATACCTGGTGCTGGTATTACAGTTTCTAGATGCGTCTGATCAAGCTTCAGTTTGTCTCCAGAATCAATCATCTTCACAACTGCTGTATATTTGTCAATCACTTCCTGTTGTGAAAAGCAGAGGCCAATCAGAAAAGAAAAAAAAATCTCTAAATTTACATTTCAAAATTAACAGACTCAGGACCATGAGTTACCGATCACCTTTGCACCTTGCATAAACAGTGTTCCGCTTCTCATATTCGAATGAGCTCAAAGGGAAGACAGCCACTGGGACTCATAAACCCTCCCTGATGTCTATCCAAAAAGCTGTAATTTTGAGCTCTACACACTCTTTGTCAGTCATTCAAAACACACCTGGGTGTCACCTTTGGCACTCTTATAGGGACTGTTAAGCCTTGCACTACCTTGTACAACAGCATTTCACTGGCAGTGGCTGAAGGAAAGCTCTTCTGAAGAACAGAGCAAGGCTTACTGCCTGAAGATTTTGTATGCAAATGAGATCTTGTTCAAAGGCAGCCTGCAGCTTAAATATAAATGCAAAACCGCCTAGTCTCAGATTAAAATGCAACTGCACTGCTCTTGGTCATACCACATTGACAAAGTGACTATTCTGCAAGATAGATGTGTTAATAGGGACAAACTATCCAGGACAAAAGAGGGCTTAAGAAAGGATCGCTGCGTAAATGACATTAAACCATCCAGAGATTCACTCCCTGGCCAGAATAAATCCCAACACCGTTAAGGTGATGTTTCAGCACCTATCAGTGTTGACTTAAGGCTGAAAAACGTGCACAATGAAACAAAACTTCTGAAGTCATCTGATACCAGAAAAGCCTAACCAATGCCACATGCTTCCATTTCCACACTTTACCTTAACAACTGCCTTCTTCTTGTGATACTTCTCTCCAAGCTTTTTGGTTACAATTTTTACAATGATTTCCTGAAAGATTTGAAAGGAGAAAAAAAAAATAAGATGCCAAAAATGGACAAAAAACTACACAATCTAAACTAATTGTACATTCAGGTCACTCTGACTCCAACCACAGACTTTACAGCACAGTGCAGGAAGCAACGATAGTAAAGACTTGGCTTTCAGGAATTTGTCCTTATCCTCAAGTTATTGCCTCAAAGTAGCATCTCTCAAGACTTCTTTTTTGTTTTATAAATACAGTTACACTTGAATTCAGGATATAATGTGACAGCCCGCAATGGGCCAAGACTTCTTGATCTAGAAGTCCAGTCAAAAAGTAGAAGCCGAGATGAGGTCTCACAGCTCAAAGGCTGATGTCGACTTCTACATCTCCGTGAGAGTCAACTATGTAGAAAGAAAAGGGCTGTGAGCAATATCGTGATTTAAACACCATCCGTAGAGACTCACAGTACCAACTCTTTAATTAGAGAATTCCACCCCAACTGAGATGAGGCATACAGTGCTTCAGACTGCAGATCATGTTCAACCAGAAGACTAATTCCTCTCAGATACTGTAATATTTCACATTTGGCAGCTTGGAAAATATGAGTGAATTTAGTTTGGAATGTGCTTTTGGATCTTTACATAAAACAACGGCAGCTTTAGAGATGCAGAACTGGTTGTATTTGATACAATAATAACAATTTTTAAGACACTTACAGGCTGCAACCAGTAGTCTCTTCGAGATGTTCTTTTCTTCTCCTCTTCAAGCTAGAGAACAACAAATAATCACCATTTACTTCCCCCTTTCACTGCAGCTTTCCCATGTCTTTGAAAAGCTGAACCAAATCTCCAGGTCCACATCAAGTGGGGAATAAAAAAAACTAAATAAGGGTAAGTCAGTGTGTGCTTGCTGCATAAAAATCAATCTGATGAGACCAGGAATCCATGATAAAATGAAGATTTGTATTTGGTTTTTGTCAAGTGTTTCTAGATATTTTCTCCTTTTCCAAAATCTGTATTCCTTTAACTTTCAACATCTCAGTCGTCTGGGGAATTGACACAGATTAGCAGCAGAAAGCAGTTTTAATGGGGAATTGAAATAATTTTGCCTGATAAGATATGCAAGTCTGAATTCCACATGAACTGAAGGTCTGAAGTCACTTCAAAGGGATGCCCTGGTAAATTGGACATTGTCATAGGCATGAGGTTACAATGACACAGATCCTGCGTGATTATTACCTCCATAATCTCATCCAGTGCAGATTTCTTCTTTTTCTCTTTGGACTGACCAGAGCTATGAGCTGATTCTTTTCTTTTAACTGCCCCTTCCACCATCTTCAGAGCATTTGGTCCAAGGACGCTGCTGGAAGAGTAAGATGATGTTTTCACAGCAGAACTTACATTGTTTCCTCTACCAAGATGCATCTGAAAAACTGGTTGTGCAAAGAGGCCTGCTTATCTATTTAATTTCAGTTGTGCAAGTCACCTTCCAGACCCTGCATGCCTCCTTCTCTTGGACTGCATTTGGCAGCTAGAACTGATCTCCTTGAGGTGTAAACTCCATGTCCACTGAAATTTGCTGCTAGCAGTCCAGGAGAATGAAAACAACCTAACGATCAGTTCACTAGTGCAAAAGCAACGAGTTGATCGGGGATGTGAGTTCAATTGGAGAAGACAAAAGCAGGTCTGCAAATAAGGTTTTCAAAATCAAAAGGACAAACTTGTGGCTTTAGAGATGCCACCTCGACAGAGCAACTCTCAAACATGGTAGATGCCCAGAACTCCTTCCAGACAGAGATACTTAACCTATCCAGCAACAGGAGAAAACGCATTGCAATCTGTAGAAAAGGCCTCCACATCCAGCAGATAAATGCCATCTTCACAATCATATCGAAAAATAGGCAAACCGCCCACAAGTTATGAAAGAAAAGAGCCATCACCAGAAAAAGTTACACCTCAGGGATCAGGGAACATTTAGGTAAAGTGAGAACTGCCTAAAGGCAGCTTGAGTTAAGCCATTTTTATAAAGGGCATTTGAATGCAGTAAAAAAATGTACATGTTCTCTCATCCAGAAAGATGAAGGCGGATGCTGTGAGGGGGACAGTAAGGTAATATTAATACGGCCTTACAACAAATTGCGTATTCTGCCTGTGGTGAGGATGCTGGATATGCTAACAAAGGGAAGATACGTAATGGGAATGAAGATACAGAAATGGCAGTAGAAGCAAAACTGAGAGAAAAAAATGTGTTTCAGAGGAAGCCTGGATAATCTCCGTAGCAGAGTTCTAGAAGAAATAGCACATTAAATCACAAATCAAATAGCAAGTATTTAAAATAACATCTCGTAAGGGGTAACATACAATTAAAACGTAACAACTGCATTGCCTATATTTAAGAAGGAAAACATACCTAGCTGTGAGGTTACTAAGGGATTTCTGGGTGTCAATACTAAAACAAATCTTACTTAACATATTCATTAAGGACCCTGGGACAAAGAGTGAGAGACCATCAACACTGTTCGGGTGTGTCATCAATATGGAGGACACAAGAAAGAACTGGACACCAGAAAGGACTGGTTTATCTTGAAAACCATGTTTTAAAAGCTACAAAATTCAACAGCACATCATGCAAGCTCAAATACTTTGGAAAAGTTTACTCTAGTTACCTTCTATCTACTAGGAGCTGTTTAAGAACAACAAAAGCAGAAAGGGGTCTGGCTATAATCACAGATGACAGCTACCAGTGTGGACCAGTCATGAAAGGGTCAAATGCAATCCTAGGAAGCATCAAGACAGACAAGCATTAGTGCCTTGCATAAGCCATGGTAATGTTTCATTTGTAGCATGCACAAATTCAACCAGCTCCCCTGTTGAAGATTAGCTGAAACTGGAACAAGGACAAGGGAGAGACATTCAGCAGATCAGGGTAACGGGGAGATGAGGCCAGCACCACTCAGGCATGCTTGCATGGCACAGTGAAGGCTGAGAGGCTAAAAATGTTCTCCACAAATACTTTGTCTGAGAAAGCAAGCATCAGGGAGAAAAAAGAACTATTTGTGTTAAACGCCCATACCAACATGAGAGCAACTGGTATAAACTGGGCATGACTACATTTACCTGGGAAATTACAGACATGTCCTAACCATCAGAGCAAACAGGTTTTGAAGGATCTTCCCTTGGGATTATAGGGCTGGGGAGACCCTAACCATGTACAGTAGAGGCTGATCAGTGTGCGGACAGGACTGTACGCTGGTACGCCTGCAGTACTGCAGACAAAAGTCAGTGACCTCAATAGTAGCTTCTGCTCATTCCTTAGTTAGAAGTAATTCTAAACTTACTTGTCCACTGAGTGAGTTAAGCAGGGATTGGAGGATGTAAGCTCTTGAGGGGAAAAAAGTAAGCCCAGGGCTCCCAGGTTGCTCAAGGGCAGGCAGCATCAGAAGCCATGCCCGCAGTGGCAGTGGTGACTCCTAGCTTCATGTGAGCCACACCGGTGTTCAAGGGAAGGGACACCTCCCCTCTCACTCCCCTTCTCAGCAAGACTCCAACTCCATCTCTGTACCCAGCCACCAGTATCCCCATGCCCTCAAAATTTTACCATCCACTACCTACGATTTCCTGGTCCTATTTCTGCACCCTGCTCAAGAAATACAAGCACCAGGTTTTTGTATCTTGTGCTGTGAGCACAGAAGGAGGGAAGCCAGGTTGTTCTACTGCACGCTGCGCTGGGGTACCGGACATCAGGTTGAACTCAACTGATCCTCAGTAACACCTAACAGCTGCAGAACACACCTTTAGCTGACACAGGGAAGCAGTTACCATCTATGACTCTGAAGTGATTCCTGTATCATCAGTGATATATAAACCACCGCCCAGTCACTTTATCATGAAATGGGTATCCTAATTTTGCTTCTATACTACCATTATAAAGTTTACAGACAAGTACATCTCATATGCTATGAAAAAATTAAGACTACTTGAAGGATGATTTCACCTTCAGCCAAATTTTAGCAAGCACCTTAAATATTCCTCACTGAAACTATTTAAGTGAGTGTCTGAATTAAGTTTCAGACTCATCTTAAGCACAACTCAATGCTTAGGGATAATTTGCAAGTTTTCCTCAAAGCCTGAAATCTGTATCTATTATAGCAAAGAACTACTTTATTGTCTCATTTTCTGCCTGGCATATCTCCCATCAGATAACTTATCTAAAAGCTGAGCTTGTAATGAGAGGAAAGCTTTTGTTTTACCTGCAATACATTTAATTACAGTATTGCCTCACATGAAAAGATGTACTGCTCATCAAACAGTTTCACAGCCTGCTATAAGTCAGTATTGTTTGCATTATTGATCCCTTTTGTCCTGCGGTGTTTGTGATTATATGATGACAATTAAATTCATGAGCTTTAGAAAGATTTACATTAGATAGATTCAGCTTCTTAAATGATGATCAGAGAAAGTATTACCTCCAATTAGACAAGGCAATCAAACCTTTTAGGAACCAAAATTAACAAGTCATGAATACCCATTCACAGAAGGCAGCTGGGACTAGACAGCATTCACTTCAAACGCTATGACCAGATCCCCTATCCACCTTTTCACATAACAGTATCTTCTCAGAGGAACCTATAACTGCCTATAACTTTATGGGCATCTGCCATGAACCACAGTGCATCCAAGAAGGCTCCTCGCAGCACACACGAAAGCTACACCCATTCATCCATTTTAAATACAAAAGGAACCATGAAGTCACCTAGTATCCCCTCCTGAAGAACATGACAGGATGAGATATCAGACTCCAAATATTTCAGGACGAGATACATCTTCCTGCCCATACATATATCATTATCATGTAAGTGCTTTGCAATAGTAAGAGTTGCCCTTAAATTCTTTTCTCACCTTGTTTTAGAAGATGCTGCTATTGAAGTACTTGCTCCTTTGTTTAAATTAAATGTAACTAAAAAATAAAAAGACATCACTCTATTTCTATCTTTAAAAAACTACATTGAAGGATGTTACAATTTTAAATATCCGCAAATGGAAAAGATCATAAATTTGAAAATATTTACTATCTATGTTTTGGCTCAGCTTTTAAAATAAATTACTTTGAACTTTATAAGAAAGAATACTCTGAATTTCCATATTCCAGTGCTCTTAATAACTGATCTCAAAGTATTTTATGAAGCACTGAACAGGGCTCAGTGCCCATCTCATTTTAATCACAAAATCATCTTCAGTAGGTACTAGAAAATCACATTTATCAAAATCTGGTTACCTTTTTCTTCTTCACTTTCTCTGTTCAGTTCGGTATAGACCGGTTTTTCCTGTCAAAAAAACACAAAACACATTTCAAGAGTCACGATACCATTTTCTGGTGATCATTGATTAGCTCAGTTTTACAGACTACTGCGAGATTATTACAAGTAACTCTAATAGTCAATCTGGCTTGATTGATAGAAGATTATAAATTTAAAACAATAATTCTGTAATTAACACACTCTACAGAGATGCTGTCTAAGCTTGCTTGATTCCAGCATGAAAAGAGAGTGGCCTTACTGTAGCAGTGTTCTCTGAACCATGATTAGACTGGTTTCCGGACAGATTCAAAGAAGGAATTCTGGAATCTTTCCAAATTTTTAGCACCGAAGGCTCAGACCATTTAAATTTCAATTAGTTTTATATTAAAAAAAAAGATAATTGTTTATAAGAGCATTTAAATGCACCTATCATTACCCAGGATCAAATGGGAGGTTCCAGTCCCAGGCAACAACGCATATAGAAATCATGGAATGACGCCAAATAAACATATCCCAAATACCACACCAGCACTATCAAAATAAGACTTTTCACTATGTAAATTCAATCATGTCAGCCCCTCCTGGTTATTTATCTCAGCTTCCTCCCTGTATGAGGTATGTGTTATTGCAGCCCTAAAAGTTGTGAAATACCATAAACGAAGACATGTCACGTGGGTTACTGTATTGTTTACTCTCCCTTCCTAAATTCAGGAGTTGTTTTTACATCACTAATCACATGAAGAGCAGTAATTATTACTCCTTTAGTACTAAAGCAAGCCAAGTACAAAATAACTCCAAGTTTTCCTTCAGAGCAGGTTATAATCTAAGATAACTGTATAGCAGAAAATTCAGAACATAAGTGAACTGATGTGGCGATTCAAGTATGGAAGAAGACAGCCTAAATCAAAATCTGAAATGGCCAGGATCAGACATAGGATACAATTCCAGTAGACTTCAAAATCATATCAAATCTAGAAGGAGCTGAAACCTCTGCTTTCTTTGAAACTGTTATTCCGTAGAGCACCTTGATGTTCATCAGCTGTAAAAACCATCAGCAAGCTAGTTACTTAAGGAAATGTAACAAGTTGGAATTTCAACAGAAACAAGTTAGTCAAGGCTGTTATCAGAAATACCTGGGAGAAGACTATTCCTTGTGGCTTAGAAAAGAACAGCAATGCACTCAAATATGCCCACTGTTCCCCAATTAGAACTGGTGATGAGCTTGTAACCTGAAGCATGAAACTTACTCATCACCTTCCAACTGACTGCAAAGGAAATACCAGTGCATGGATCCCAGCAGCATCGAATTCACCATCAATGTAACCCAGAGGAGTTTTGAGCTGAAGTTTGACATACAGCGCAATTTCCTCACCAGTTCTTTCCCCTCCAAACCTCTTCGAACTTGTTGTTCAATGAATTTAGCAGTTTTTTCTTCATCATCAAGGTCCTGTTTCTTCTTCCTCTCTTGTTCTTGTTGCCTGCGAATAGTCTCTGGGTCCCTATCAATATATTGAATATACCAACCTTTCGGAGTCTCATCAACCTTGCAAAGACCTAAAAAGTCAATGCAAGATAAAGTAAGATTAATACTCTCAAAATCAAGCAAGGTACAAAGAAAAGATCAAGATCATTTTCACAGTCCACGTTCATTACAACGATGAGATACTAAACCGGAGACAATATACCCCTTCCTGGCCTGGTAAAATTGACTTTGAATTACCTTTAGTATCTGTTTCTGCCCTTCAGCTAGCCAGTTCTACTTGGAAATAGGCCAGAGTACATAATAAAGTGGAGTGTTTTATAATACCTTCCTTATTGAAGAAAATGTTTCCTCCCCACTGTTTTAACAAGGAAGAAAGCAGAAATCTAACATATACAAACAATACACACTAATAGCATCATACTAAAGGAAACTTCACTATGCTACGCCATTGTTACTAACTGTTAAACCATGACACTAACTCTCACTAGAGTGATCTTTCAAACACTGTATGACTCATGAACGTATCCTGTAGGACACAGTCAATCAGAGCCAAAGCAAACTTTCTGTCATACCACAGTGCCGTTTAATTTTTCTTCCTCCCACTACACAAAACTGCAGATTTCAAGCTTTAACCCTTTCACCAAGCCAGGAATGAAAACGACTGCTCGCTTCTTGTCACCTTAAATAGGGAAGGATTCTGTAGTCATATGAAATGTTCTATCATCGTTTTTACTTTTTAAATGGCAACTGTTGGAAGTTGATTTAGAATTTAGCAATATCTCCAGTAAATATAGACCAACAGATGAAACAAGGAAAGGTTCATGATTGACACATTTATTCCAGACTTCTGACATTTTTCGTCAGCAAATTCCTAATGCTTAGCACAGAAATATGTTTGGACATCTGTTAATATATATACAGGAGGGGAGGGGAAGAAAAAGGAAGTAGGAGAACTAACATAAATATTTACTGATCACTTATCAGCAATGCAATTACCCGATAATTTTAAAACTTCCCAACCCTGAGCAACTACATTTACCTTCTCTCCCCAGCCATTTAGTAAAATCAGTCAGCGTTTCCCACTGAGTGGCATTCATGTGGATGTGTTCTCGATGACTGATATATTCATTGTACACAATATTATTGTGGACTCTCTTTGTTCCTGAAATACAGAATAATTATTAAGCATAAATACGAGACCTAGGAGAAAGCAACCAAAACTTCTTGCACTGAACTAATAAAAGACTTCAAAAGCAAACAAACAAGCAAATAAACAGTAAAATATTTACCAAATCGCCTCCTGAGCAGTTCTAGGAAATCATTTCGGAACTCCCTCAGAGGATAAAAAGAAAGTATTTTAGTAAAACTTTAATGATTACAAAGAAATTTTCTACTGTCATTAACAATGAAATATCTGCAGTATAAAAATGAGCATTCTTTTGAACTGAGCATAATGAAATTCAGACACTCGTTTCCCTTTTTTAGTAAAGTAGCATCACATGCATTCCGTATGCACAAAGAAACACAATATGGTACTTGCATACACAAGTTAAATCTTCAAAAGGATAACGCCCTTTCAAAGGGATAAAATAGAAAGAACAAAATCTAAACACTTCCCACTAACTGCTGGTATTTCATTACCAGGTATCTTCCGAGGCTGACACAAAACACACGGCAGGACAAAGGGCAGCAGTGGTAGATGGGTAGATGGATCACTCATCTCACTGCTAATTCAAGGGCTTGAGTATAAAACCTTGCTTCAGACTCGTGCTGAAGACAGCTCCAGTCAGCCCGGCTGTCATGTAGGTCAGCTGAACAAAGGACTGGGGGAAGCTGTGGGACCTTAATCACCCCCCTGACTTGTTACCTCTCTGTAATGATTCTTTTAGCTCTTTGTAACTCGGTATGTGTGGCAGTCACTTGGTGGGGTCAGAACGGTGACATATTTTGTAACATAGAGCAACATAAAATGGGACTCAGACACAGGATAAAACCGGCAAATTTGATTAAATGTCATGGCTCCCTGAAACCTCTTACACGCATTCAAAAGTGACATTGCCTAAATTTTCAAATTGCATTAAAAAAAGAGCTGACTCTAAAACATATCAGAATAAAGTGTCTTCAACGGGACATGACTGGGCCCTCGAGGTATCACTGCAGATGCGATACAGGAATGAAGACGTGGCTAAGAATATATAGCAAACTTACTCAGAAAAGTAATCCATGAATTGCTGAGGATTTTCAGAAGCCAGCAGCAATTGCCTCTGGTGGGACTCAGACATGCAATGACACTTGAAGCCATTCTATAAAATACAAGTAAATACTTTGTCTCTCTTTGTCTCCATTTGCAACATTCACACAGCTGAAAAGTATTAAAAATAACATTTTATAAGTGAAATTTGTTACAAAAAGATCTGGTTGTAAAGCAGTGAGGTTTTTTTGCTTGTAGTCACTGAGAAAAGAATAGGATTTGAGCTTCTTTGATGAAAAGGAGAGGGGGGTAGAAACAGCTGAAGAATGAGACAAACATCCACAGGATGCTTTAATTCTCTTCTCTAAGGCACATTAAAGAGGCTATTCATGGAGAATGGGACTAAAAGCACAGTCAGCCCAAGTAGAGGTACTTTTTGAAGGACAACTCTGGTGAAAAACAGGAAGAAGATGACACTTCCCACAGGCATCTGGGTCCAAATAAATAGACCAGTGAAAAGAACAGGGGGAAGCTTCGCAGAAAAAGCATCTCTTCATAAGAGGAGAAGGGAAGAAACCAAGCCAGAATCAGAAGGAAGGAGCCCTCAGCACAAGAAAGACATGGATGTGTTGGAGCGTGTCCAGAGGTGGCCATCAAAATGCTCAGAGGGATGGAACAGCTCTGGTGTGAGGACAGGCTAAGAGAGTTGGGGTTGTTCAGCCTGGAGAAGGGAATGCTCCGGGGAGACCTTACTGCAGCCTTCCAGTACTTAGAGGGGGGCCTATAAGAAAGATGGAGACAAACTTTTTAGCAGGGCCTGTTGTGATAAGATGAGGGGCAATGGCTTTAAATGGAAAGACGGTAAATTTAGATTAGATATAAAGAAGAAATTCTTCACTATGAGGGTGGTGAGATACTGGAACAGGTTGCCCAGAGAAGTTGTGGATGCCCCATCCCTGGAAACATTCAAGGTGAGGCTGGATGGGGCTCTGAGCAACCTGCTCTAGTTGAAGATGTCCCTGCTGATTGCAGGGACAGATGACCTTTAAAGATCCCTTCCAACCCAAAGATTCCATGATTCTATGAAAACAGACATCACAGTGCACCAGATGTGCATCCCCTTTGGCATGTTGCTGCACCCACCCTGTCCCCAAGGGAAATCATGGATCTCCTCAACTTCCCTCTAAGGCAGATGGGAGCCACTGAATTCTTAACCCCACTGATCTCTCAAGGGGTGTATGATGGATTCACCCCTCCAGGGTGTTTGGGGCCACTCTGTGCTCCCTCTCACCCTCAGCTGATCAGTCATTCTGCAGGAGATTGAACGTCCTCAGAGATGGACCAGGGCCAACACACCTTCTCCAAAATGGATGAGGATTTCTCCCATGGGGGATCCCAAAGGGATCGCCCCACCCCCTGCAACTGGGAACCCTCCAGGTTCCACCAATCTGCCCCCAAGGGGACCATGGTTGACACAAGAAGGCCTGGGGACCCCCAAAGGAGAATAAGGGCCTTCTACAATGCTCTCCTAAAGAGGGTTGGGGGTCCCCTGCTCCCAGCAAGTGAGGCCAGTATGCTCCCTAGAAGGTCCCACAAATGGGACCAGAGCCCCCACAAGGAGACTGGAGACACTTACAAAGGGAATCTGGGCCAGCCCTGTATCCCCCACAAGGGAACTGGGGAACCCTACAAGCTTATGGGGCCACACACCCCCTAAGGCGATGGCAGCTCCCCACAAAAGGACTGAAGACCAGAGCCCCTCCGCATCCCCCTCAGTGGCACTGGGCATGCTTACAAGAAGGATCTGAGGCCCCAGAGAGGATTGAGGACCCCAACTGCGGGGATCCGACACCCCTGTGTATCCCCAAAAGAACTGCACCCCTCAGGAGGGCTGAGCTTCCCTGTAAAGGCGTTGGAGCCCCCCGCGGCCCCTGACGGAGGATCGTCCTCCTTCCCCGCGAAATCGAGGCCCGCCGCGCTCGCCGGCCGCAGGCTCGGCCACTGCCGGGGAGGGCTTACCTCGTCGCGGCACTGCTTCTGGCACATCTGACAGTACCAGCGCAACTTCTGAAGCCCCTTGGACTTGATGCGGTTGGCGATAGCCTTCGGGCTGAGGAAATCCGACTTCCCCATGGCGGCGGCGTTAACGCCCCGCCACCCCTCTCCCCGTCCCGGCCCCTGCCGGAAGGGGCGGCCCGCACCCCAGAAGCACTTCCCGCCCCCGCCGGGCCCGGCTGCGCGCATGCGCGATGTGGGCGCGCTGACCTTCAGCGGGGCTGCGGTAGAGGCGCCGCCATGTTTGCTCGGGGGGCTGCCGTCGCGCTTTACCAGCCACAATGGTAACAGGCGGGGGCGCGGGCCGGGAGGGGCCCTGTGAGGACGGACGGGTGCGTCCTGGGGCGGTGGGCTAGCGGTGGGGCAGCCCCGCGGGGCGGCCGGGTGGCTGGGGCCTGCCCCAGGGGCTGAGGGGGCGACGCTGCCCTCAGCCGTGCGGCGCCCGGGGGTGGCGGGGCAGCCGCCCGGCCCAGCCCCTGAGGTGCTGTGGGCTCTGGTGTGGCTGGAGGAGCGTTGACCGCGAAGCCGAGGAGAAGCGGCCTCCCGGGGGCACGGCGGTGACCTGCCAGGGACGGAGGCTCTGTCCTCTGATCCGCGGCTCTGTGGGTGGGGGGTGAGGGGAGAGGGGAGCTTGTAGAGGAAGGGCGCTCAGCTGAGCGGGAGGTGAATAGGTGAGGCAGGAGAAATAAAAAGGACGGCTTCGTAGATGACAGGCGGTACAAGGAGACTCTGCTCTTGTCAGGAAATGGTGGAGCCTCCTTTGCTTCGTTTTAATTGTTTTAAAAAAACGTTATATTTTTTGAAAGTTGTACCCTTCTGATGCCATTTTGTCTGAACTTCGTTGACATTGTGCCATTATCTAAGGCAGGAGATAATACATTAAATGATATATGGTGTTACAGGAGATATGGAGAAGGGAGGAAGGTCTGGATACAAGGCATTGTTTAGAGTGCCTTGTCCCTACTACAGATACTTTTTAAGAAACAGCAATTTTAAAATTTTCATCCTTTTGAAAGGGACCTGCCCTTCATAGGTGTTGGTTTGCTGGAGGAGAACTAGTGGACTATCCTAATTTCTCTTGCATTCATTTTCAGGGGCCAAGTCAGGAATATGGCAACTCTGAAAGACAGTAAGTACGGGTTTTGTTTGCTTTTGAGAGAGGGAAAGTGTTGCAGGAAAACTAAGTGTTAAAATATAATTTTGGTTAGCCTTTGTTGGATAAACTCATTGTTTATCCAGCACACCATAATACTGCTGCATGAGCCTCCAGCACTTCTTACATTAAGCAAGTGTCCTTCAAAAAAGGTATTGTGTAAAATGGTTTTAGTACTAATTTAGGTGTCATTTCAGCAAACCAATTTAGTTTTACTCAAACATATTTTTTAAAATAATAACTTTATCATATGTGCTAAACCATATTTTTGCTCACCTTTAAGAATTAATTTATTTTGATTTACATTTATTTCCTTGTGATTTTATCCAGCATTTGGGGGAAAAAAGTTTGACTGGATGCTTCCACTGTGATAATGTTTCTTTAAGTCATTCCTCATACGTTCCCGTACAGGGATATTGCCTTGGAATTTTCCTTGTCAGTAGTATGCCTGTTTTGTTTTCTGTTCACATCAGTATTTTTAAGAATCTTGTTTTGCCACAGTCTAAGCAGAGGAGGAAGTTTATTCTTGTGTCTTCATACTGTGGGGTATTCTGTTTGTTTGTTTCTTCTCCTTGTCATCTGGGAAAAGATGACAATATACCTCAAATGATGTATTTGTGAAACAGGTAGAAGTGGAAGGAAAGACAATAGTAAATAGATTTTCTGCTAGGCTAATTATTAAATGAATGTTATGCCTGGAGGAAAAAACAGATCTATTGTAAAGATGCATTTGGGTTAGCCAGATTACTACTCTTACTACTTTCTTACTGTAAATACTGAGGTCTTTTATGGGGTTCATTTGTGCAGTGTTTGTTTGTTTATTTTTTTCTTCTTTGAGGAACTTGGCAAGAAATTTTTGGATGGCTGTTGCTAGCATTTTACTGCTTGATTTTGATGTCATTATGCCCAGTACAGCCCATGACCTTCAACTGTTAACCTTATAGTTACCAGGCGCTTGAAGTCCATCAAGAACATTCAGAAAATTACAAAGTCCATGAAGATGGTTTCTGCAGCAAAATATGCAAGAGCTGAGAGGGAGCTGAAGCCTGCTAGAGTCTATGGAACAGGAGCACTGGGTGAGAAGAGACTCTTGCACTGTGTGATGCAGGAACAGAAGAGGAAGGCTTTCAGTGTGGTGATAAAACACCTAGACTTTTTTAACCTTTTGGTCCTTTTTTTTCCAAAATAATCGGCATTTCTAGGCCACCTTGCGTATTCCTTATAAGTAGTTTATGGAAAGTGATTTTTAAGAGTTCTAATGTGAAATTCATTATGATTTTTGATTACTCTATGTGGTTGTTTTTGTTAGTCATAAAAGCATCATAACTCAGAATTTTTGGCCTGCTCCTACCTGTTAATGGAATTGTGTCCTCTCTCTGTAGCATCTATGGCTACTGACAGATCTTCTTGCGAATTCTGGGGCTGTGTGTGTGCCTGAGGCACTAGACTTGCACAGTGAACTTAACTGAGTAATGACACTGGTTGTGTGATACCCAATGTGAGATGTGGCTGTCATCTCTGGTCAGATCCCATGCAAACTTGAATGGTTGTGAGGGAGATAAAATTCTGGCTGTGATTTGGAACCCCTTTAGAAATTGTTTTGGTTAGAACAATTCAAAGATATTCTGATATGACCCGTTTGCTTCCTCGTGCTCTTGAATAACATATCCATCTTTTTTTTTTTTTTTTTTTTAGCTCTCTATGAGAAGGCAGAAATAAAGGCACCAGAGGACAAGAAGAAGCACCTTCTTATTGGTGTGTCCTCTGACCGAGGTCTGTGTGGTGCTATCCATACATCTATTGCAAAGACCTTGAAGAACGAGATTACCAACCTCTCAAATGCAGGGAAAGAAGTTATGGTGGTTGGAGTAGGTGACAAGATCAGAGGCCTACTTCAGAGGTGAAAAGGAGAAGGGTTTGGTTTGGTGGTTTTGGTTGTTTTCTGCAGTAGAGATGTCAGGACTGCTTGGAAAGCTATGTGGCATTCACAGGCAATTGCATTTAATGAAACTGCTAAATTCAAGTTCCTTTTAAAACCCAAAACCTGCAAATATGCTAAGGTGGCTTTTGATCATCTGGACATTTGTGAAACTGCTGCACAGCATTATTGTACTTTTGGAATCAAAGTCTTAAAGCTAGCTATAGTGTCATTGCTACAAGTGTGTGTTTATCCTGAAGCTACCATAATAATTGGGGGGGGAGGGGGGAGGGGGAAAATTTACCTCAGACCCTAATTCAATAAAAGTGCTTAGTTCTGAACGCTAGTAAGTTACTGGACTTGTTCCCTCTTGGTGCCCCATAGTTGTACATTAGAGCATCCACCTGGTTCTAACACAAATTGGATATTACTGCAGGACACATGGCAATTACTTCCTGCTGACATTCAAAGAAGTGGGACGGAGACCTCCGAGCTTTGGAGATGCTTCAGTCATTGCCTTGGAGTTGTTAAACTCTGGGTATGAATTTGATGAAGGCTCTGTCATCTACAATCGGTTCAGGTAAGATTAAACTGAAACTGTACTAGAAAAACAGTGGGTAGAAGGCTTCAAAAAGCCCATTGGCCCGATGAAGTAATATGAAAACTGACTGTGAATTGTCACATTTACTTCTATTTCTTGAGGGGTGAGTGCATTTTAGTGTGTGTGAAGAACTGCTATTTTTTAATACTGTGGTTGCAATTCTCTTTTTACTTGCATGGCGGGTGCTGTTGTATTTGGTCAGTACATCATTATATCCATGTGTTAGCTGAGATCTCTTCATCAGGCGTATCAGAAAACTTTGTGGAATTGGGAGGCCGGAAGTTGTCTATGTTAATTTGATTTTAAACACTCAAAACTGGCTCTTCAGTTCAACTAACCCTATTACGCTCTTTTTATACAGGTCTGTCATCTCCTACAAGACTGATGAAAAACCAATCTTCTCCCTTGAAACAGTTGCTGGTTCTGGTAAGTAGCGAACTAGAAACCAGTTACGTGAAGTGATAAATCACAGAAGAAGTATTCTGCATATGAGAATGTGGTATTAAAATATCTTATTATGGTGCATGTATCATACGTTTAACAGGTTGTTTTATCTTGGCAGTGCAAAGCTGATCTATCAAGGTGCTGTGGGGCAAGGAGGTTAAAAAGAACAGTTGTACTAATTTTGATTTGAGATTCTCTCTCAGGGAAGAACTACACATGCCAAACTCTGTCAGTTCTAATTATTTCAGCACTGAGCAGCCTGGGCACTGAGTAATTTTGCATTACTCAGTAAAAATACCCCAGAATGTTTCTGCAGCATTGTATGGGAAGATTAAACATAATACACCAATAATGTATTTGACCTTGGTCAGAATCTGACTTTCCTAGTATTAAATTGAATTAAAACACATAAAATACATAATCTCTTTGCTGTTTAAAATTTTATTATGAAAGTATGCATTGTATGTAGAGAAAATGCCGCTGCATTGCCTTAAGTAGAGAAACAGGCTAGCCTAGTAGCCTTTCACATGGCATTATCTTGTTTTGCTAGAAATAGTATGTCTTGAATGTCTCTAAGTCCACTCTTTCATATTTTACAGAAAGCCTAAGTATCTATGACGATATTGATGCTGATGTGCTGAGAAACTACCAGGAATTTACACTAGCAAATATTTTGTACTACTCCCTGAAAGAATCCACCACCAGCGAGCAGAGTGCTAGGATGACCGCTATGGACAACGCTAGCAAAAATGCTTGTAAGTCTACTCTGTGGGTTTTCCAGGACTTCAGTAGTTGAGCATGAAAGTACTGACCTCCCTTTGTGTAATTCTTTGCTTCCAAAATTATAAGAAATGAGCTAGTTTCTCTCTGAATTCCAATTTTAGTCTGGGGTTTGTTTTTTTTTTTTTGAGCCAGTTCAGCTGGGATTCTTTTCTGAACATGTGACCTTTATTTAGTCCCTAGAAGGAGGGATTGCTGTCAGGTATATGAGAAACAAGACTAGGTAGCTGAAGTGGAATAACATATTCTTTAATAAGAATATGAAATACTAAACTAATCTTGTAATGGCCAAAAATTCTTTATGCTCTTATGTGGCTGGTGTGAGTATTTCCAAAATTTTTATAAACCTGTACCTAACCTTTAAGCCAAATGTAATTAGTACTGCCCCAATTTAAAGGTGAGGAAACTGAAACACCAATTAAATATTTTACCACCTGTCATGCAGCAAGTTGAGAATATACAAGTATCCCTTGGAAGGTGTCCAAACTGAGTGCAGTGCAGAGAATATGCACTTGGTATTAGTGGGAGACAGCAAATATCTTTTAAAGTGACATGGCGATAAGACTTCAGTCCTGTGAAGGTAGTGTTGCATAAAGGATACTGGTGACCAAGTGAAGCTGATGTGATGTGCAGTTGAGCTACCTGGAACTGTAGGTGTGGCTCTCTGCTGACCGCCTTATCTTGAGAGAAAGAGATGATACCTTCTCCGTTTAAAAAAAAACCAACCAAACAAAAAAAAGCCCCACAAAAAAACACACAACCTTGGAGAAGAAAAAAAAAAAAGAAAAAATCTGGCTCCCTTTGCCAGAACAACAGTAACTTGAAGGAAATACTGATGTAGTTATTGGCAGTGAAATGTAAGTTAAAAGCAAAATACTGCATGCTTGTGTTACCTTAAAATAAGTGATGTCATACCATGGTATTTAGTAGTCTGTCAGCTGTTCTTCAGAGGTTTGCCTGATGCTTCAAGCCAAATTATCAAGTTTCTAGATTGTCTACTAGTAGTGTTACCTGTAGGGGGAAAAACAGAAAAGTGCAGTAAGCCTCTTGATGGTTTGCATGGATTTAAAAGACTATTTGGTATTGTGTTCGTACAGCTTCTCTTTATCTCTATTTGAATGGTTATTATATGTTTAAATTACAACCATAATTTTTTTCTAGCTGAGATGATTGACAAATTGACCTTGACATTCAACCGTACCCGTCAAGCTGTCATTACCAAGGAACTTATTGAGATCATCTCCGGTGCTGCTGCTCTGTGAGTACCTGCATAAATGTGAAACAGGAGTTGTTGCAAAGTGGTGTAATGCTTGCATGTCCTGCTCCTGTCAGGTTGAGGGGGAAGGTAAGGGCATGTAAGTCCCAGAACCGGAGGGAAGACAGTCCATGGCATGACTCCCAAGTTTTCAGCTTGCACGGTTCTACTAACAAGTGTGAAATTGGACAGTCTTTTGGCCAGATAAAGTTAAAAAGCTGGTAAAATAGAGCTTTAGCCTCAACACACATCCTTGCCTGAATAGGCAGCATTTTTCCTTCTTTTTGGCTTTGAGTGGATTTCTCCTATTCTGCTGAAACAGCCCGGTAGTGTTGGGTTGGGGAGAGTAACTCAGGTGACTGAAATGCTTTGGGACAAATCAGCCTGTGATGGTGGTCAAAAGCCGAGATGTGGGGATGGAGGAAAGAGGGAATTTCCAGAGTGTTGATACTGAATGTGTACTTTACTTCAAGTTCAGTATATTGCTTATTTCCCTAAGAAGTTTTGTGAAGGTGTGTGCTGCAGCTTACAAATGTGTGGACTTAGACCACAATTTGTAACTCTGTGTAGCTAATGTGTATTACATCTAACAGCTAAAAATCGGTGCTATATTCATATGCAAATACATGTGTTAATATCCTGTGTGTTTACAAAATAGTTGGAATACATACCATAGAGCAGGTACGTGCTGTATTGTGCTCCTCACAATACATTTGTGGTCATAGATACATGCATAGTGTTGCCTGAATTTGCATGAGTTGCTTCCTAACCTGCTTGTTCTGTTTTTTCTCGTAATACCATAACCAGGGATTAATCGGAAAAAGCGGTTCAGCCAAATCAAAGAGGTAAAGTTACAAAATAGAAACCAGATTGTTGGGGTTTTTTTAAATGAATTAATGCAGACAGTCTTGAAGTCAAGTGAGGAAGTCAGAATAAAGTGTTGTTGGTCAGACAAACTTCTCTTCCCAAAGAGCTGGGAAAGTGCCCGTTGCTAATTTGAATCTGTCTGAACAAAAAGTTCTCAAGCATCAATAATACTAAGCAAAATATGTCCATGATAGCATACATCCACATTTGATACAATTTTCTGAGTTTGTTTTTTTTTTTTCCCTGGATTATTGGATTCATTTAAAATTACTGTTTTAATTTTTTCATAGTGCCCTGACCTTATGCAATGACTTAAAAATGTCTGTATGTAAGATGTTGTACCTAAATAGGTTTCTGTAGCAAAATAAGCATATTCAAAATTGAAACTTCAAGTAGAAATAGACTTGATAGAGGTGGGGGGGGGGGTAAGGAATATTAGTGAGTTGAAGTATTTGAACTGAAGGAGACAGAAGTTTGAAATAAAAAAAAAAACACGTAACAATTAAAAGGGTTTTAATGTGCTTCAATTTTCCTTACAGGTGAAGAAGAGCTCTTCTGAGCATATGGTTTAACCTGCCTCTGTCTGTGTTAACAAGACTGCTCTGTTATTTTGTGAAGACGTGGTAAAGCCCCAGAAATCTGTAAATTCTTACAATAAACCACCTACATGAAACAAATGTTCTTGGTTGTCCACGGAGCAAATGCTCTTGGTGTCCAAATATCTGGGTGTGACTTGGTTCCTGTTTGAAAGATAACTTTTAAAAGGCTGTGCTCTACATTTTGTAACATATCTGGGCATGCAAAAACATAGAAGCAGAGGCTTCTTTTGGAGAGTGGAAGAGATTGCCTGACTTCACCTTGTATTTAGAAGTGTTGGTTTGTTACAGATGTTGTACTGTGTGCTGGAGACTGGAATAACCTCTCTGCATTGTGCGGTTGGCACACTGATCTCTTATCTCATTTGAATACCGTATTACTACAATTTCTAGATGTTTGGGTTCTAAAATGAACTGATCTGGTTACATGAGGTATTTTTGTGTTTATTATAATAGAATAATAATTATTCTATTAATAGAACTAGTAATAATTACATTTTACATGATAAAAATGTAAACTGTTTTTATCGTGGTCAGTGTGTGTATATATATTTGCATGCTATAAAATACAGTAACATCGCAGCTTTTGGCCCTCGCTGGGCATGACAGGAATGTGAGAAAGGATAAAATGTAAAAAGTAAGAATATAGCAGAAATGTAAGAAAGAAATGGATGGTAGAAGGCTGCTGCTCCCAGTTTGGTAGACAAACCGGGAGCCCCAAAGGGTTTGGTAATGTAAGTGGTGGGAAGAGGGTTTGCAGAAGAGATCCGGAGAGACTGGGAATGACATTGAGCTTCAGTCTGCAGGTGTGGCATAGGGAAGCTGGTTGCTGTTGGACTAAGCTGGACCCGAGTCAGCTGCTCTAGAAACCATAGCGTCAAGTGCTGAGCTTGAGCCGATAGGTTTCCTTAGAGGCAACTTGTTGGCTTAATGAAACAATGCGTTGTGGATACCCCACAGCTTTGTGTGCTGCCTTTGTGTGTATTACTTGTGGGAAAGGAAAGCAGGATCACCACCCGAGGTGGGATTCAGCGGAAGGAAGGAGACTGTCTTGGAGCAGAGTTGTTAAATATCTTCAGAATGCTTCCGATGACTTCTTTTAAGGCACTGTGGTTCTAATGCTGCTGTTACTCACACAACTGGAGCAGCAGACTGGTTGGAATGGGTGAATTAGGGAGTAACACAGAATCACTAAGCTTGAAAAGGACCTTCAAGATCATCAAGTCCAACCATTAATCCAGTGCCACCATGTCCCCTAAACCATGTCCTGAAGCACCACATCCACACGTTTTTTGAACACTTCCAGAGATGGCGACTCCACCACCTCCCTGGGCAGCCTGTTCCAATGCTTGACCACCTTCTTGGTGAAGAAATTTTTCCCAATACCCAATCTAAACCTCCCCTGGTGCAACTTGAGGCTATTTCCTCTCATCCTATCGCTGGTTACTTGGGAGAAGAGACCAACACCCAGGTCGCCACAACCCCCTTTCAGGTAGTTGTAGAGAGCGACAAGGTCTCCCCTCAGCCTCCTCTTCTCCAGACTGAACAACACCAGTTCCCTCAGCCGCTCCCCATAACACTTGAGCTCCAGACCCCTCACCAGCTTCCTTGCCCTTCTTTGGACACGCTCCAGCACCTCAGCATCCTTCTTGTAGTGAGGGGCCCAACACTGAACACAGGATTCAAGGTGCAGCCTCACCAGTGCCGAGTACAGGGGCACAATCACTTCCCTACTCCTGCTGACCACACTATTTGTGATACAGGCCAGGATGCTGTTGGCCTTCTTGGCCACCTGGGCACACTGCCGGCTCATATTCAGCCGGCTGTCAACCAGCACCCCCAGGTCCCTTTCCACTGGACAGCTCTCCAGCCACTCCTCCCTAAGCCTGGAGCGTTGCATGGGGTTGTTGTGGCCAAAGTGCAGGACCCTGCACTTGGCCTTATTAAGCCTCATACAATTGACCTCTGCCCATCGATCCAGCCTGTCCAGATCCCTCTGCAGAGCCCTCCTACCCTCCAGCAGATCAACACTCCCACCCAACTTGGTGTCATCTGCAACTTACTGAGGGAGCACTCGATTCCCTCATCCAGATCATCTATAAAGATATTGAATAAGACCAGCCCCAGAACTGAGCCCTGGGGAACACCGCTTGTGACCGGCCGCCAGCGGATTTAACGCCATTCACCACAGCTCTCTAGGCTTGGCCATCCAGCCAGTTCCTCACCCAGCGAAGAGTAAACCCGTCCAAGCCACAAGTCGCCAGTGTCTCCAGGAGAACGCTGTGGGAGACACTGTCAAAGGCTTTACTCAATACAATGTGGGAAGAAAAAACAGCTACTGGATGTGGTGATAGTAGAGAAGTCCCTGATGTATTTTTTTTTTTTAATTCACACCCCCCATAATCTGGAGCCTGTAATTCTTTAAGCATAATTTTATTTTTATTTAGAATCTCTTTTAAATAATTTTGTCTTCTTTCCTTTTCTATGTAAATGTGAGAACCTGCTTTGAAAGTGGAAGCCTATAACGACAGTAGATTGTCATTTATTAAAGCTGAGAGCTAGCCCCATCACTGGTCTATTTGAAAGGGCAGGCAAAGTGTAAACGGCTGCCTGGGCCCTGGGCAGGACCTACCTGGTTCGGCGGCAGCGTGCCAAGCCAGCGGGGTTCAGTGGGGACCCCCTGCTCTCCCCAACCCCACCAACTATTCCCTTCCTCGCCCACCATGCAACACACCCTTTAATTCCTCTCAGGCAAGGAAATCCTTCCTGCAACCTCCAGGCTTCCCTTCTTCCCCCTTCCGAGACAAAACGGAGTACCTCGCATGCAGCCCAGCTCACATCCTTGTACCGAAGGAGTAGCCTGTCCATGGAGGGATGTTCCTTCCAAATCCTTGAATCCTGTATTAATTCCCTTAAGAATACTTCTGAAGTTTCAAACAGGGGCCTGTGCATTTGCAGCTTTCCAGAGCACTTGGATAAAAATTTGTTTCTAAGAGGGGAAAATGCAATGCCAGTTCAAAACTGCCCAAAGTTTCTCAACGGAGTGAAGGGAGTGAGCAAAGATCATCCACCTGCCCTGAAACACACGGCTCTGTCTTAGGTCCAGCTCGCCTCTGCAGACTGGAGATGTGACTGATACAAGAGACCAGGCTGTTTACTGACTAATCAACGCACTACTAATGGTCTAATAAATCAAAGAGCTAATTTGTGAGCTAATTAACTTCTAATAACAGACTACTATTATTTACAACTCTGCCCTTCACGCTCTGATTAGTTACACACAATTACCGAGTTACAGTTTAGCACTTGCAGTATTAGTGTACACACAGCCACCACCGAGCAACAGCTCTGTTGCTCTTCATTCCACCTCCCACACCACTCAGTAACCGTTATTTTTGTTTCTGGATCCTCCCTTTTGCCACCATAGTTTCATCCTTTCCCTGCTCAGTTTGTTTACTGAGTTAACAACTTGCCCATAAGCACTTTTTCCTCATTGTACATAAATTTGCTACAGCTGTTCCCAAAGTCAGTTCTTCTACTACTTGGGCAATCCTGGCCTTTATATATAATTTATATACCTGCCTTCATACAGGTGACCTTGCAAGGTTCTGCTTCCCCAAAAGATTCCTCCAAACCTCCCTTCAATTTGGCTCATAGTGGCTCTTAGTAATGCTATTTTTTGTGTGTGTGGTTCCAACATATGCAAAAAATTGCAGCTCCAGAAAAGCTTCACAAAATCTTCTCCTCTTTCTCAGCTCTGATGCTGGAGGAATCACTGAAATTAGAAAGGGGAGAAATGCAACAAATTAACCCCTTTTTTCTTCCTGCAAAGGAGAAATATTGCCTACAAGTCTTCTGGCATTAAAATCAATTTTGTTTTAAAGTGTCTTAAATCAGGCTCCTTCCCGTGTCCTGAAGTCAACGCATTCTCTCAGCTACACTAACATGTCCTCTCCCGTTCCTTGGATTCCCATTCCTCACAGCACAGGCCTAATCCTGCAACTTCCACCAACCCAAAACTGCAATCTCCAAAACAAAAAGTGACCGACTGACAGGATTAGCGTGAAAAGTAATGTAAGGGCTTCACACAAAAGAGTTAATGGCAAGGTCTTGGCAGCAAACGTTCGGGTATGAGCTGCCTGAGGATGCATTAGGACCCGCAGCAGAGGGGAAACCCAGCGATGGTGAGGGCTGACATCTGCCTCCTCCATCCAGCTGAAAAGAAAAAAAGAGAAAAATAATCAAACAGACCTTCAGATAAACTGTTTTGACCACGAATTTTCAGCTCTCCGGTAACACGTGGCATTGCTGCTTTTTTAAATGATGCGCCTGGGTTCTGCTCCAGCGCATCACGGGTACGGCCCCTGCTCGGCCGCTTTGGGCCTGCGGGGGAGAGGCGGCGGCGGCCCCTCGCCCTTGAGGAAACCCAGCCTAGGACCCACTAGCCTCCAGCGCTCCGACGGGCCGCCCGACACTACCTTTTCCTCACACCACTGCAGGAAACCCCGATTTTGGGGAGTTTCCACGCAGAGGCCGAGCCGCTTCCGCCGCCACAGCCCCCTCCTTCCCGCCTGCCCCGCTGCCCTGCCGACGGCCGAGCGCTCGATGCGACGCGCCCCGCTCGATGCACTCGGCGCTGGAGCGGCGCGGCCTGGCGCGGGCGGCGGGGAGGCGCGGCGCCAAGATGGCGGCGGCGGCGGACTGTGCGTGAGCCTCCCTCGGCCCTCCCGGCCCAGGGCGGGCGGCGGGCCCGGGCCGCGCCGCGCCCAGCCGAGCCGGCATGTGCGAGACCTACTCGCGGTGGCTGCTGCGGGTGTCGGTGGCGCAGATTTGCCAGGCGCTGGGTTGGGACTCGGTGCAGGTCTCGGCCTGCGACCTCCTCACCGACGTGCTGCAGCGGTACCTGCAGGGGCTGGGCCGGGGCTGCCACCGCTACTGCGAGCTCTGTGAGTGCGGGCAGGGCCGGGGGCCGGCGAGCAGTGCTGTAGGGAGAGGGGCTGTGGTAAGGGACGTAGTCGTTGCCGTCTGGACACGGTCCTGGGTGGCCGGCTGTGGGTGGCCCTGCTGGAGCAGGGGTCTGGACCCAAGCGACCGCCGTAAGTCTCTGCGAGCTTCGGCCATTCCGTGAAAGGAAGCTGCGGAGCAGTGCTGTGGGCCTTGGGGAGAGGAGTCTGTGGGGAGGAAGATTGTGGGGTAGCACTGTGGAGGCATAAAGAGGGCAGCTGTGGGGTGGCAGGCTGTAGGGCAGTTGCTGGGGGGTGCTTTTGCAGGGGGAGGGTCATGGAGATGTGGGTTGTGAGGCAGTGCAGGAGGGCATCGGGAGGTGGGCTTTGGGCAGCACTGGGGTCTGTGAGGCAGTGGGTTCAAGGGGCGGCCAGCTCTCTTGCTGGGTGGTATGGGTGTATGAGAGGATGTGATGTTGCTGCTGTGTTGTCCTGGCTCATCTCTGGGTCAGGGCCTGTGTCTGGGTGGGAATGCTGAGGAGGCTGTGGGGCCCTACTGTGGGTGGGGATGTGTGTGTAGGGTCCAGGATGTGAGCACAAAGGGAAGTGCTGAAGCTGTAGGGCACAAGGCTTGGCCTGGGTGTACCGGGTGGGGAGGTGGGAGGGGTTAATCCCTGCCGTGGGAGGTGTGTGAGGAGTAAAGAGATGGAGCTGCAGTGCATGGGATCCGAGAGACATGTCTGGGAGCAGTGAAGTCACCTGCATGGTGAGAGAGATGGCTGGAAACTGCTGCTGCAACTGGAGTGCACTGAGTTGGGTATATATGTGTAAGGAGGTGGCGGTTTGTGGGGCTGGAGGTGCACATGTGCAAGGGGAGGTGTGGGGCTTCAGTGCTGGGGTGGAATGCAGATGTGCAATGCTGTGTGGGGTCAGGGACCTATGTCTGTTGGGATGATGAGGGGCTGTGGTACCTGGTGTCAGGAATGCACCTATAGCAGCATGGGGCCGTATACATGAGGCTGAGGATGTGTGCGTACGGGGGAAGCAATGGTTCTGTGGGGCTGGGAACATGTGTGTGGGGGATGTGGGGCTGCAGTGTGTGAAGGCAGGCATGCTCTAGAGTGTTTTTTGGTGGGAAGATGGAGCTGTAGTGCATGGGACGTGGGAGGGTGATGGAACTGCACGTGGGAGCTGTGGAGTATGCATATGGAGAACGGGAGGGGATAATTTTAGTGCACGTGGCATGAGGTGTGAGTGTCCTCATGTGGATGCAGTGGAAGAGGTTTGGCTGGATAGCTTGGAGACTGGAGTTAGCCAATGCTAACCATTGAGGAGGCATATGCAGAAGGAGCTGGGAGCGATCGTGGCGGAGCAGGATGCCCAGGGCCTCTCTGGATTGGGGGTGAGGCTGTGCTGGGGTGGGAGTGTGGAAGGGCTGAGTTTACACCAAGTGGGAGAAGAGAAAGAAGGGAGGTCTGGGAGTCAGTGCAAGGACTGCTGGCTGCGTCAGATAGGAGTACGGAGTGTGTGTGTGTGTGGATGGGATGGGGAAGGGACAACAAGGATCACTGCTGGGTCCGGGGGTGTGATCAAGGATGAAGTTGTGTGTGTCTCAGGGCTGTCTGCATCCCTGCACAGCCTGCAGCAGAGGCACTGAGCAGGGCAGATGACCTGCTGGTACCTGCAGGATATTGGGGTGTGGGAGGGTGGGATGAGCAGTTGCTTGCTGGGTCAGTAATGCTGACTGGGGGAATGAGAGGGTGGTAGGGGTCTGCTGGGTGTGGGAATGTCAAGAAGGGGGTACCCGTGTCCTGTTGGGTCAGGGAGGGTGTGGGGAGGTGGCAATATGTGGGGAGAGGGAGGCTGTCAGGCTCACTGTGGGGTCTGAACACAGGGAGCATTGTGAGGGGTGTGGAGTAAGGCTCAGGTTGTCGGTGTGGTTGGAGGGTCGCGTGTCTGTGTGTGCGGAGGCCTTTGCTGCCCTGCGTGTGGGGCAAGGAGGATGTAACGTGGTGGGGAGGACAGCAGTGATGTGTGCAGAGATGGGGCTGCCTGTGCTGCTGCTGGATCTGTAAGTATTGTAGGGGAAGATACAGGAGGGGATGCACACAGTGGAGGGGCTGGGGGGAGTGAGGGTGCCCTGGAGGGGTGGGTGTAGGCTGTGTGTGCATGGAGAAACAGCGCTGCTTGTGCCTCCTGTGTCCAGAGGGTCTAGTTCCCTGTTATGCCTTCTTGTGGCATGCTGGGGAGCTGTGGGGGTTGTGGGCTGCCACTGCTCCATGTGTTGGTGTGTACTCATGGAGGAGAAAGTCCTGGAGAACTGCTTGGGTGGGGGTCAGAGCTAATGTGGTCTGGCAGCAGGGAAGGCCTTTAGAGGAAACAGGGGTTGGAGCTGGGGTGGATAATGTGATTGCTTGCCTGAAGTGCTGGGTGAGGAGAAGGTGACTCACTGGTGGTGGATTTGGGGCTACCGTACCCACCACTAGTTCTGGGTCTGCAGGAGGTTATGGGAGAGGTAACAGGGAGGGCAGCCCTGAAATGCATAAATGGAAAAGTTTGCCAGCACTTCTGTCCAAGGTATGGGAGCTGTGCAAATGAGGGTGTCACAGCCGCGGATGAGAGGAGTACTGAAGGCATATTGCTGTCAACTGGTGGTGGCTGCAGCCTCAAGATCAGAGGAACTGTGGAGGCTGAAGGTGGTGTCATCTTCTGCAAGAGTGAATTTAGAGAGTGTGCAGAGCAAAGACCCATAAGCTGAGAAGTGCAGCATGATCGGCTTGGTCAGGAGAGGAGCAGCCATGGCCTGAAGGTGCTGCTGGTTGTGGTCATGTCCCTTCTCTGAAGCAGTTCTCACTGCCACAGTGATCCCCCGTAAAGCAAAGTGATGAGCTGAATGTACCTGATACCTGGCCCTGCCTCTGCTTCAGCATTTTGGGAATAATTGAGATCGAGTCTGATGCTGCCAGTGTAACTGGCTCAGGAGGGATTTAGTGATCACTGCAAGCTCTTTGGATTTCAATTCTAGGTTGAATAGGTTTCTTTGTACAAGCTTTTCCCAAATTTGAGAGCTAATTAGATGTGAAATTGTGTATAGGTAGTCTGGAAATGGGACTGTGCAATGTTAACCTGTATCTCCCACCAGCACCAGCGCAGCTGCTGCACCTGTGAAGTCTGTATCTCAATCCAAACAGAAATGATCTGTAAAGATATTAAAAGGGACAACATAGAGAGTTTGGGAGAACTGAGTTATGGGGTGAAAAGGGAGCTAACCTAGGCAGGGTCAGGGCTGTCCTTCAATATGGATAGTACAAATTTGGGGGAGATGCTTTTGTTACTAGATCACTGCTTGTGCAAGAGATGAGTTGTTGGGCAGCATTGCCCCCTGAGCTCAGCTGCCTCTGCCACAGGTACTGCCATGTTTGTAAGACTGGGAAGAAAAGAGGTGGTGAAAATACTACTTTTTTTCCATTCAGCGCTTGAGGAATGGAAAGTGCATAGAAATAAGGTATCCCTCTCTTGCTTTGGGTGTGCTTTCTGAAAGTGGGGAAAGGAATTTTTTTTTTCCCTGCACAAATGGAGAAGGAAGTATCAGTCTTTTTTTTTTTTTTTTTTCATGGAGGAGAAGGGGAATATGCTGTTTTCATGCCAGTGATGCAGTATTTCTTACATTACCTCTCTTAAAATGATTCCTGTATTTATTTCTTTAAAAGGTTTGTAAAGGCATCTTAATGCTCAGCTGCTATCTCCCTGCTTTTTCAGAATTGTTTCCTTTTGCTCCTAAAATAAGTTGCTGTACAAATCCAGCTCTGGATGAATGAGTTGAATTTTGCCATGGTTTTGCATAAGTAGAATTAATTAAATTCTAGTTGTAGCATCTTTATTGTCAGTGTGTTATCTCAGAGTCAAACCAGTGGGGTTTGAGTTAGCAGGGCTGTCAGCTGGAGGGACATAATCTTTGTATTCAAAACTGAATGGATTTATTCTGACGTAATTGAGACAGTGTGGTATTGCTCTGAAAAGCATGTCATTGCCATTCACGTATTTTCTGGTTTGCAAAAGAAAATGATGGCTTTCCCAGCTGTGTTAGATCTTTGTTCCAGCTGTTACATCCCATTAGGAGAGCTACATTCAAGATTTTCATTACTTTTCTGCTGTTGTTTTTTTGCATTTGTGGTAGCTGTAGTTGATGGGATCTTCTGTGGCTGCAAAGAGAAGGCAGAGGGATTTGCAAAGTGGGCTTGAGAATTGTTTGATGCCGTGAAATGCTTCTGAATACTGGTGGGGGTGGAGGAGAGAGTGAACTTACAGGGGAGAAAATAAGGGTTTTCCTGTTAAAGTACATCATATTATGCTGTTCAAATTTGTGGAAAGCTTGTAAGAGGAAGCCTATTCAATATGCTGTACACTTCACACATGTTTTTATCCTAAAATTTAAGTAAAATATTTGAAAAACAGTGTTAGAGTATGTAATTAAAGTACTGAACTAGAAAACAAACAGACATTGTGTGGTTTCTGAGAGCAGAGTTCCACGTTGTTGCTGTTGTTTGTTTTAAGCAGAGGTGAAAAGGGAAAAGTTCTCTGTTATGTGCTGTGTCCTTTTGCAGTCATATTTCATGTGGTTTGATAGAGGCGGCAGCACAGCTGGTGCTTTGGGTTAACTGCTCTGGATTTTCTTGTATATGTCGGGGTTTTTTTATATTGGGGAACTGTCCAGTGAAGGCAGACCAGTATCTGCTTCATATGCTATGAGTTTAGCTAATGCAGCTTGGCAGTGGGATGGTTGGGTATAGACATGCAGAATACATTGTTTTTTACCTCATAGCTTAGCCTGTCCAGTAAGAGAGCTCAGGTTCCAGTATATTTGTATGGGTGTTATTATTGCTTGGAGGGACAAGGAAGGGAATTGTGGTTTATGCCCCCAAAAGCCTGATTCTTTTTTCTGTTACATTGCTTTAAAAAACAACCAGGTAGAAACTACTTAACGTTAATCACTGAGGGCACTGAGGCATATTTCAGCAGTGGTGTAAAGCAGTGCAACATAATGGAACTAATTTTACTCCAGTTTTTACTCCGGACAAATTTAGATTATCTGCTGCTAAAACTAGAAGGGTAATAAACTAGATAATTAAATCTGAAGTGTGTTGGATCTAGAAGTGGGTTTTTCAGTACTCTCTCCTTGAATTTTCAGTGTTGAGCATACACTTGGTTATGCTGTGATTTATTTTTTTTTTCTGCTGAAATTTGCTTACAGTAAGGAAATAAAATGTAAAAGTTGCTCTTTAGTTTCACATTGTGTGACTACTTTTATGAAGATTATTTTTATGTAAACATAGAAGCATATATCAAGTTGGAAGGGATCCGTAAGGATCATAGAGTCCAACTCCCTGCTTCTTGAAGGACTAATTAAATGTGTATATAAAATAATATTAAATATTACAAATTTAAATAATATCTTAATATTGCAACTACATTTATATGAAAAAGGCAGGATGTGATCTGGTGAGCACAACAGTGTGAATGGAAGGAAAACTAACAGATCTTGCAAAATTTTTTGCCATTACAGAGCTAGCTCAAAACCTGCTCCAATGTCACTGCACAATCTCTTGTAAAGGAAAACTTAACTTCATTATAGCAAATCTCTTTTTTGGAGAATGAAAGCAACAGACCACTATTTTCATTGGGAATTACCACAGTGGAGAGAATTGACCTGTCATCAAGAAGTTTTTTATTTCTTTCTAATCAAATGTCAAATTTAGCTTGTACGTTATTTCGTTTATGTTTTTATTTTTTCTTTTTAGTTGTTTCACTTTTAGCTGTATATAATAATAAACTCTATCAAGTGTTAAATTTTGATGATCAGTTTAAATGAGCTGATTCCCTGTACTGATGCTGAATGATTGTTGTAACAAATATCTCAGGGCCTGTAACATTTGTTGTAAGTGTACCTCTTTATGTGGTACCTCTGATAACCTTAAATGTTGGTGTTTTTAAGCTAATTAACTTCTTGCTGGCTACCAACAAAGAAAGACAACTTGGGTTTTTGTTTGACATTTATGAGGTTACCTGGAAAAGGAGCAGACTCTGAGCAGCCATAGCAAGAAGATGCTTTTGCCTGCCTGGTAATGGCATGAATAGGACCCTTTTTGCCTGCTTAAGTGTTCTCAAGTAAGGCATATGTACTTATTAAGTATTCTACATTGTATGCTTCTGACTGTTCTTGTGGATGCTGGATGGAAGTGCTATGTTGTCAGCTTGAAAGAGTTATCCTGGAGTAACTATTCAGAGTAGATGGAGTGGTATTTACTGCGTGGCAGGGTTGTGTGATATGCTGGAGCACAAGGAATCTGTGATAGAGCCTGTAAAAAAAAATACTGAGGAGCTATACCTAATAATTTGCTGATTAAAATAAATTTTTTAAAACCCCTCTTTTATAGCAGACATGCTGAGCTATTTGTAATAGAACGTACATGTTGTGTGGGTAGTGACTTATTAGTTTTTCTCAACGTATTTATTATAGAGAGGCAGTTGCTCCCTTTAAACAACCCATCATGAAACTAAAAGCTTTTCTGTTCTTAACTGACTTGCTTCTTAAATTATCACCGATTCATACAAACTTTGGGCCAGGAAGGAGGAGGTGATGGGAGTGAGTCTGACAAAAGTAAATCAGCTATTCCTGAGACTGAATTTAAGGAAAGCCAGATAGTTTTGCCCTAACTCCCACCTACCCCCTCACAGTTTCTTCGGATTACATGGGCATTGGTCAGCTTGTTTGCTGGAGGAATTCTTGTGACTTTTGCAAAAATAACTAGGCTTCAGTAGCTTCTAAAAATTCCGTTTCCTCACAAACTGAAAGTGAGCTTTTATTGCTTGAAGGGGAGTTGGTGCACCGCCCTTATTCTGTTTGATTTGCTTTTCCTTATGGACAGCTAGATTTAACTGCAGGTGATGCTGAGCAGTAGGGTTGAGGGCTGGATAACTTCCCATGCAAATACTCGGCTCTGTGTGGATTCTGTTTGCCCATAGTTTCAATGCTGTACTTTTTGGGGAATCCATTTCTGTGTGCAGATTCTTCCTCACTCAGCGTTCGTTCTCCTGCGTAGGGAAGCTGAGAGTAACATAACTACACGGCCATTCCCACAGGCTTCTGGTGAGCTGTTTTGAGACCGAATGGTCTTAAGTTAGCTCTGCTGTTTGCTGCAGCTGTATCGGTTTTGGAGCACAGTTCCCATTCAGGGAGACAGTACAGCTTAAAAGCTTGTGATAAAGATATTTTTTTGGTTCACTGTTTGCGGGGTAAGGAAGAGAGTTGTAACTTGCTGGATGAACTATTCCCACCTCCTTCCATCTCTTCCCAATGATGGACAACAGATATTATTTGAAGTGTAGGGAACAGCAAGAGGCTGGAAACCAAAAGCTCCAAAGCTGTTTGTGATCTGGCACTGACATGCTGTGTGTCATTGGATTAATTATTTCACTAGGAGGCTTCAGCATCTGAATTTTTAAACTGAGGGTAGCACAAATATCTGAAGAATATTGAGACAAGTTCAATATGCACAAATTAAACTTTTTTTTTTTTTTTCCATCATTTACTTACAGAAGAAAGCCTAAGACTAAATGAAAGACCAGGAGAGAGTGTGTTACATGTTTGTCAGCATTCTCTTTCATGTGTCTGGCTTCTGCTATTTTAGTGAATTTTTATTAAACCAGAGGGAGAAGGGGAATGCTAAACTGTTCAAATATAAGTAATAAAGGCACAAGCCTTTGTTTGATGAATCACCTGAAATTACATTTAATGCGTTTTTGTGCTGTGTATTTTTCCAATTGATAAGTGTTTTGATTTGAACACATATACAAATACAGAGCTAAAACTTTTTTTTGCACTTTTACTGCTGAGGACACCCTTTTGAAAAGGAGAGGTTAACTAATCAGTCCTTTCATCCCTGTGGCAGTTGCAGGTTTTAAAATTTTACTAGCTTTTAATCAATCTTATGATTCGCCATTGTCTCTTTGGAGGCAAATGTCAAAGATATGGGAAAACTCAATCTTCCCCAGGGTCTTTTTGGTCACTTTTTGAACGTGCTTTCTAACATACATAATTGGTTTGTGATATGGTTGCTTAAATACTTCCATGCTTTAATTACACTTAATAGTTGCTTCTCTGCCACTTGTTCTTAATAAGCACTTGTAGGAAGAAGTCCTTTTTAGCATTTGTCACTTGCTAATCGTATTGGTGCACTTTGTTTGGAGGTTAAAAAGATCATGTGCAGATCTAGGAAAAGACCTTTTCCTATTGCAGTGATAAACTGGACTAAAATTTCCCCCGAGTACATGATGGTGCTGGTGCCAAGAGGCACACGCTGTGCAAGGTACTCGAAACACCTTCACAGAGCCCCAGAAATGGGGTTGGTGGTGCATCGTCCAGTCCTCTGCCCCAGGTTGTCCAGCTGGGAGACCTGTTGCAGCATTTTCCATGCCTGTGCCACTTGGTTTTTCTTCCAAGGGAAACTGGACACAAGCACAGTGTGACCATGCCTGTCGGTACACTTTCTAGGTCTAGGCAATGCCCACCTGGGAATAAGTGCTGTGAGACTCACCGTGAATCCCCCCATCCTGCTAACAGCACAGCCAGTGATTTCAGGAGTGTCCAGGGAATAAATATGCTCTACTTCTGGGCTTCTTGAAAAGTTTTTCCCAAGTTTTTCTTTTTAACTGGCTGTCCAACTTGCACCTGTTGCTGAACCATTTTCTAAGGTGCCAAAAATCAAGTTCAAAGGTATCTTTGTAGTCTGAAGAGCAACTAAAAGTGACAATGCAAAGATTCTTTGCTGTGTCAATACCCTAAATTTAATTTTTAAGGATAAAACACTTTTGTGTCTGCCTAATAACTATGGGTATCTCATAACTACTCCAGAGTGGTGATATCCTCCTTTAATTATGTAAGTCTCCACATCTCTCTGTCCCTAGAGTCTGCAGGGGAAACTTGTATCACAGTTGTACTAGATATTATACAAACACAAAATCCAAGATGGTTCTTGTCGTATGGAGTTCATGTTCTAAATACAGATGGACAAAAGAGGCGACAACTTGGTCTGATCTCCCTTTTAGCTGTGGAGGGAATTAAAACATAAGCAACTTGCCCAGAGTCACACAAGAGGCCAGTGTTACAGAGCTGAGAATCAAAACCATAATCTGAGTATTACCCTTATCTTCCCCACAAGACTGAGAAATTCTAGAACAAAATTCTTATTTTCTAAATATACCTGCAGGCGTAAGTTGGCTGGGGGTTTGAATTCATCCAGAGATGTGAGAACCAGCCTGCTCGACTGCTTCAGGTTCAAGATAAACCAAGATGAGATTAGGTTAAAGGACAAACAAAAGAGCATCCCCCCTCCGTTCTCTGAAGCTGAGGCTTCACAATAGCAGTTGTGTTCCTTCAATAAGCACGGACTGGTTTTCCATAATTACTTTTTAAAGTAAATCACAGCTTATCATCATGTAGGGTTGTAATATCTTCATAAGCCAACTATACAGCATTTTAATAATTCAGTATAATTTTATTGAATTTAAAAAAAATTATGTTTGCAGTTTAAGGCTTTTCGTTTGGTTGGTTGGTTTGTTTTGTTACTGTTGTTATGAAAAGTTAGGATAAGACTCAAAGTGGTGCCTTGGGTATCAAAGCCAGGTGCCCAGTTCTCCCTCCAGACATCTTTGGAGGGATTTCCCTCTGTCAGATCAGGGAAACGGAGGCACTTGGAGGGCTTCCATGCTGTATAGTTTAAATCTTCGAGCCAAATTACATGTGTAGAATAAACTGCATCATCTCTTGGACTGGTTTTTTGGAGATCGTATTAAATAAAGATCCTGACTGCTTGGCCAGTAAGGTTTCACTATGTTTTTCATAAAGAAAATAAGATTTTTGCTGTAGAGTCGAACTTAAGTTGCACCCCAGGAAATCAGCTCCTGAAGTTTTAGTATAAAATATTCTTTCCTCATCAGACTACTACTTAATATTCCTGTGTTTCATCTGGGAGGTATATCTAACCGGTAGGTAAAGTGACTCATGGTTTATGAAGCCTGTAGATTTCATCTGGTGGAAAGATACTATACGAAGTATTTTTATTATCAAAAGATGCACGAGATACCGTCTTTTTTTTTTTCTTGCTACCGATAAACTACAGTTGGCTCAAGAAAATGAAATTGTTCATTTTCTAGATTGAAAAATAATGTGTAGTCTGTTACATATTGGGAAAGGGGCCCTTTCTGCTTATTGAGAGCTTGTTTTGTTCATTTGAATGTACATTATGAAACTGAAAACTGTTTTAAGTGGTGTTGCACGGTGTTAATTGACTATTGCCAGGTAAAGCTGCCTGTTGCTGCTCCCTTGGTGTTGCTTGATTTGCTTCTTGAGGTGCAGTTCTTTAATGGTATGAATCGAAACAAAGTGATATGGATCGAAACAAAACACTTTTAAATGAGCGCGAGGTCTTGGCCTGAAATGTGGTATAGCCTGATGAACAGTAAACCTGGCAGAACTGAGGGACGGTAATCTCTATTACTGGTGGGGAGCTGGGGCAGATAGTTATGGCTAAGCGTAGATTTGCAGCTCAATTTTTTTAAACTGGATTTTTGCAAAAATGTTTTTCTTCTGTTGTGTTTTTGTTACAGACGGCCGCACAGATCCAATTTTGGATGATGTAGGTGATGCCTTCAAGCTTATGGGGGTTAACCTGCATGAGCTAGAAGATTATATACACAATATTGAACCTGTCACCTTTGCACATCAAATCCCTTCGTTTCCTGTCAGCAAGAACAATGTCCTGCAGTTTCCCCAGCCAGGAAGTAAAGATGCAGAAGAAAGGAAGGAGTACATCCCTGATTACATGCCACCTATTGTCTCCTCTCAAGAAGGTGCGAAATTAATCCTTTGCTTTAAGTTTTGGTCGCTGTGTGTGTCTCTTGCATATTTGTTTGCATCCTCGAGCAGTTTGAGTTGTGCTGCCCGTGGCAGGTCGCTCAGAAAGGACCCACTGGGTGTTACCCAAGCATGGTTTCAAAACAGGTAGCAGTGCTGTGGCAAGTTTGTTTTCCACTCTTTCACTTTCCTCCAAGATTAATTGGTGTCAAAATACACCGTGTTAATACATGTTTCTGTCATGCATTTAAATTTTAAGTTTTTGGATGACAGTAGAAATGGATGCTTTATCACCTTTTATGTGTTAGCCTCCCTCTTTATATATACTGCAAGAGCTTACATATTTGGCGAAGGTAGAAGAAGGAAGGCTGGTGAGACTGGCACAGCATTTCCAGCTCCTGACAGCAATTCCTTCTTACTTTGAACAAATTTAACAACAACAACAACGTCCAAAAAAACCCCCCAAACCAACAAAAAAACCCCAACCAACTTCTTCCAATTCAGATGAAGTCACATTTAGAGTAAGGAAGTAAGAGTCGTTTAGAGGCACGGTGCTTGCTCTTAATTCTCTTTGCTAATGTTGATTAGGGTTTCAGCATCGCTATTCCAACTGCTCTCCTTCCCTTTCTTGTGTAAAGGACCCACAGAGGCAGGGGTTGCGGATCACTAACAGTGAAACCAACTACATAAATGCTGTGAGCGAGTTTGAGCTGAGTGCACAAACACACGAGCTGCTCTTACACTGAGAATTCTAGCAGTGGCAGTGGAAAAAGCAAATTTTTTTTTATTTTTCAGCTACATGAGACTTGATTGCTAATAAGATAAACCTTTAAGATACGCAACCTAGTCTAACTTTCCCTTTGAATAGTGAACATCACATGTCTATACTTTGTGGGGAGATAAACGTATGCAAGCTTGTGGACCAGGTACAAAAATCCCAGACAGAAGAACTTTATTTCCCAAAAGAGTGTAATGAACAGGTGCAATCCTCACAAGATGCTTATTTAATTAATAATTGTCATGGGGACAGAATGGGTATCATGCTTTATTATGCATATTGTTCTTTTTTAAGAGCTAAGGTCTCAAAGTGTGAGCACTGAAATATGTGTATAAATTCTGCCCAGTGTAAGGATGAACGTAAACAACGTCGTGCTGCTACACATGTCACATGGGGCAGTTTTTCAATGATTTGGTAAGCTGTGGTAATTGTATGTTCAGTCTTTCATACATCATGTTCAGCTAGATAGATGCAGTTATTATGGGCTTCAGTTAGACTAAGTGAAATTATAGTCAGGAACAGGTATCTGAAGTGTAAAGGGCTGTCAGAGAGATACAGTGGTTTTAGTGTGTTCAGAACAAATACGCTATTTCCAGTAACAATGTGAGATCTTAACTCATGCTGATGAGTATTTCTGAATCTCTGTAGACCTGATTTTTCTGTTTTCTTTAATTGCATAGGATACACAGTTATTTTATAGATCAGCAGCATTTTAATGTCTCTTGCCTTAATATAACCCAGGAAGTGAAACTGCTGGGTTTCAGTGAAACTGCAAAAGTATTTTATTGGATTGATAAGAAGCTACTAAAATCTGCCCCTTGTCAAGTTTGTTAAAAGGGTTCGTTTTTAAAATCTAACAATGAACTCTCTTAAACCAGGAAGAGACAAACAGAATGTAAGTATCATATATGTAGACAACATTAAAAAGAGAAAAGTATAGAGGAAGAAGACATTGGGAAGCGAATAGAGATCTTAGCTACTGTGTTCTGGCTACTGGAAAGGCTTTTTAGCCTGATTTTTTAGGATGTAAACAAACACCATTCTGTCAGAAATCCAGCATCTTTGAAGGGTAACAAGTTACCCGGCAGTTTTGCATTTTGGGGTTTGTTTTTGTTTTTTAACTTGGAAAAATCATACTTTAAAAATATGCAAGAAAGATCAAATTCAACAAGGCTCAAAGCAGTGGAATATCTGAATGTGGGGAGTGAGAGATGAGAATATCGCCAGACTGAGTCTGGAAAACATGACATAAAAGAGAGGCTAAAAATTGAAATGGAGACACTTGTGCGCTTTTTTGTATGTAACTTTTTACACTCTTTCTCTTGCAAGTTAGATCTAGGAGTTAGATTTTAGCAGTCCTTATAAATAATGTATGAGTCCTTTTAACACCTGAAGCAAGAAGATATTATTTCCAAAGTTGGATGAGAACCAGGAAAACTTCTGATGCCTAAGGCTAGTGTATCAGAGCACCTATAGTCACAACTTCAAAAAATGAATACAGTATTTTTTTAATGGAAATTTAAAGCAAGCATTAAAAACAACTGCTGAATGCAGGTTTGTTATAGTTGGTTTAAAATACTTATAATTGAGGACATTTTTTAATTTTTAATTAAGTCTTTTCTGAAAATGCTATTTGAAATTTTCTGCCCTGTGTTGGGGATTTTTTGGAAGGGGTGGGTGAAGAAACTCTGTATATTGGTTTTTATATTTTAATCCAAGTAAAATTTGGAAGAAAAACTTTTACTTCTGCAGATTAAAGGAATGCATTGTAAAAATGCTGAAGAATTGCAGAAGCTGTTTGAATAGTTTGCAGATCTTTACAGAGTAGAAAAAAAATGTGCTGCTGCTAAGATTGTGCAGTTCATAACATTTGAGTTGCTTTGAGTAGGCAATAAAGATAATTAGTCAGTAATGAAGGAAGGCTTTATGCACGTTACAATGTATAATGTAAATCTTTCAGTCGCTTAAAGGAACTGTCAAGAAGACTCGTTACGTCCCATTTTATATTGAAGTCTTGAGCTCAGCTCATGTTATGAATATTTATTTACAGATATGATTCAGAAATTACTGTTCTGATGTATTTTAGCAATAATGTAGCCATGACGGTCTAAGGGTATGAGCAGAACAAGGTTTATTGACAGAGGTAATATCCTTTAATTTTATCAGTTGATCTAATTAGAAGTATTATCCCTGGTGACAAACTGATTTCACAAGTAATTTTAGCTAGGTGCTTTAGTAAGAAAAAGGTCGTTTTTTTATTGTTCACTTAAAGAATAAAAAGACAGCGTTCAGTATGCACCATGACCAGTAGGTGTTGCTAACCTCCTTCTCAAAAGTCCTCTAGCTCTGCACATGTAACTACCTTCTTATTTCCACTTACTCTAGAACTGGTGGTGGTGCGTTCAGAGTATACAGTCTACCCAGCAGTTATAATTGCCAAAGACTCGATAAAAGCAAAAAGTCCTGTCCAGCCTGAGAGGAGCCCTTTCCTTCATATATACTCAATAGTAAGAAATGCTGAAACAGCTCTCTGAATGATTCCTGAAGTTGTGGGGGAAAGGGAGGAAGGCAAATAGGTTTTCAAGATCTGTCATTTGTGTCAGTTGGAAGTTCAGTTCAGTGGTACAAGTTTTATTCCAAGAAAGCAGACAATGTTTTCTTGCCTTAAATGTCATGCCTCATTTCAGTAACGTGCACTAACTAAATGATCTGGTGCAGATTCCAAATGCTTGCACTGCGAGGATCTGCACATAAAATGATATATTTATTAAAACAATCTGACTCAGTATTGCCATGGAAAATGTTGGGGTTTTAGCAGTATTTTTACAAAGGACACTGAAGGGATAATTTTATGCCAATGTATCATGATGCTCACTGTCTGCCTAATTTTAATTAGTCTCCTTTTTGTTTTTTGAGTTATTTTAGCGCTGTTGTCACTAAAATGTCATGGTAAACTTGAAAGACAGATTAAAAAAGGAGAAAAAAATAAATTAGTTGCAAAACATGATGGTCATGCTGTATTTCTTGTGCTTTAATGTAAAAGAACATACATTTTGCAATAATACATAAACTTCATAGAATTTGTTGATTGCATTTGAAGGAAAACAGTACTGTGCTGAAACTAGGCCAGTTGAGAAAGCCTAGATACTTTTCTACAACTAATAATAATCCTTTTTACATTTTGTGATAATGTTGAGAGCCCTGGGTCCTGATGCTTTTAAGAACACGTACCATTCTCCACAATTAAACCAAAGAGAAGTGAAGTGTGAATCCTACATGTGCCATGGTAACCTTATTTTTAAGCTTTCTGGAATGAATTTCTACCTGCGCTTGCTGCCTCTTGTTACTACCTCATTTTAAACAATAGTAATGACTTTTTTTTAAAAAATAACCACTTTGTCAACCGCCTTCTTTTTCTGACTTTTTGAAGTCGCAGGTAGTCCACCCATTTCTTTTGACTGGGAGACTGCAGAAAATATGTTGGTTTTGTGCATGCAATACCATTCATAGTCTATTATATTTGCATTAGACCCTTATTCCCCTCTTACACTGTAATTGTGCTGGGGTATGTCAGAAGGATATGAGAGAGAAGACATGAGAGTCTCTTCCCAGTAGTTGAGACTTTTTCTGGGGAGAGGGATAGCTTTTGGGGAGTCAAACTTCCTCCTCAATTCTTGCTTCATTTTTTTCTGTCATCTGTTTCATACCACTTCACTCCAACTTCATAGAGGTTTAGCTCCTTTTCTTGAAAGAAGGTCTGGAAACAAATGTCATTTTTTACTGGGCATTAAGTTTTGCGTTTTTCATTCCTGATAATGAGCGTTCAAGCACTGGCATTGTATTTCTGATCATTTAGCCAGGACCAGTTCTTTGTACAGTGCATAAATTTGGATTTATTTGTAGCCTTTTCTGTCAGAGCATTTTGTTTCCCTGGCAGATCAAGGCATAAAACTTGTCGATCTTCTTACAGTCCTGCCTTTTCCACTCTTTGCTGTTGATGTGATGTTGGGAGCTGTTACCCAACAAAACCTGATGCTTGCAGTCACCTGGAAGCATGGAAACCCAGCTGTCAAATTATACATCATCTCAGAACATCTCTAGGTTTTTTTCATACAATGTTAGTTGCTAAAAATCACATTTGAATTGATGAGAATGGGGGGTGTGAAGCAGGTGCTAATAACACGATTTTTGTATCTGATATCTAGGGTCTACCGGTGCTAGAATTGTAATTGTATAAAGCATTAAGCATCACGATGGTATAAAGCATTAGTGTCTAGCTCCAGTGGCTAAATTATATCAGATTTTAAAATTGTCACTGGCCCCTCAGTCTAGCAGTGCTTTCCTTGGCTGTGGTCCAGAACTGAATGTAGCAAGTCTTGGGTCTCAGACCAGTATCATTTCAGTCTCTGGTTTCCTCAAGGGTTAAACAAAGCCAATACCTCTTTTTAAATTAGCGCATGATGGGCTATAAAAAGGTTACTGGGATATCAACTTTGCCATTTCAACAACACAGGTCTCCCTATTGTCATTTTTAAGCCTTTCTGCCTTTCCTCAGATCTAGTTTAACCCCGCAGACTAACTCTTCTTCGTTCTAACAGCTGCACCAATGATTTAAAAGCAGCAATATCTTTTCAACAGAGCTTTTCCAGTACACTTGGTTAGGAAACAACCACCCATCAACAAACAGGTACTGTGTAGTCAACCAGTTTGAAGAGTTAAACCCCTGCCAGGCTGTGAACGCTTTGCTCCTGGCTGCTAACCGTGCCTGCTTGCTGAGTGTTTGCAAGCATCCTTCAGCCGCCCGTGCGCTATGCTGAGTGTTAGACGCTGATTGCTTTTGTGTGAATGAGTCTTCACGTATGCAGCAGCCTAGCAAGGAAGAAGCAACAGGAGAAACAGACAAAATGAGAAAGGCAGCCAAGCTTGAGATGCAGACAGAAGAAAGGCGTTGGGAAGGAGCCAATAGGAGAGGCAGGTTTCAAAGGAAAAGGAAAATCTGAGACAGAAACAAAAAAAATGTACAGAAAATGTGCCCGGTTTAAATTTTGCCGTTAGAGAGAAAAATAAGTTTTATAGGAGGCATGCTGATAAAGCTGTGATTGGGAAGACAACTGTATCTTTACCTTTTCTTAAGAAGTTGTATCATAATTGAAAGAATAATTTCCAGTGAAATACTGCAAGAAAGGATTTAATGAAGAAGATTTTTTTTTAAAAAAAAAAAAAAGCTTAAAATGCGAAGCTAAATAGACTTTCAGCAAAAAGCTTCATTTAATTTGCAGCACTTGGACGGGGGGGGTGGGGGGGTGGAAATCAATGTAATAAGTGCCAAATCACATCCATAGATGTTGGATCCACAGACCTTGCAGACAGAAGCATATGCTATTTTATGTTCTGTAGGAGACTAGTACCTCACTTTTCCTGATCATTCATGTCTTGGGGTGGGGAGGGGAACCTCTTGCTATTTTTGTAAGAAGCATGGTGGCAGCTGGAAGTGGAGAATGGAGGAAATAGATTAAAAGTGTTTGCATTGGTTTGGGGAGAGAGCTTGTGATAGGTTTTCATGTTTTTCTTTGTTGGGGGGTTTTTAAGTGTTGTATCCTTCAAAACAAATAAACCAGCTGGAACCTGGCTGTACCTGAACAAGCAATTTTTATAAAGATGCTGACTGCAGTTTTTTTCAGAAGTAATAACAGTGAGCTAGTAATACTAACTATAAAAATTCAGCATTGTGAAAATGTATTTCTTTAGCTTGTTCAGCTGTCTAGTTTTATTCACTGCATATAGCAAATGAAATGAAGTTAACACGATTTTTCTTTGAGGGGATATCATTCTTTTAAAACCTTCCCACAAAGATTTTTCTGTTTTTCAGACCTGTTTAGATAACTTACAAGTTGTTAGTGATTCTTAAGGCTTCAAAATAAAAACTGCACAATGCAGAAGTTGTCTCATAAAAGCCAGCCTTTTGCAGTAAATGACTTACACTTTATTGGAATGAAAGTCCTGGATTCTTTCACTGCATTGTGATGTGCCAATTGCAGTTTTGGCTATAATAAAACTGGAGGAGAAAATGGGACTTTATGATAAAAGGATTCTATTGTCTTGTATATTTAGAACAGAAGTGCTGTCATGATTTTAATTTCATACTGATCCATTTTCAGAAAAACTTTTGTCACTTGTCTTGACTTGCCGTGTCAGATCAGTTTTTTACCTTTTCTGACAATGTATGACTTTGTTTAGCGCCTGTGTTGCTTCCTGCGCTGTCTGCTGCTACTATACTTGAGGATTTTATTTCATCTGGATCATCAGACACCTTTGTGCCTTTGAAAGCGTAAGTTTCAAATCAGGTTATCGTCTGATAGCTGTGTGTTGCTGTTCTCAAGCGTTTCAGACTTTCCCTTACTGCACTGAGTATTTTTGGTGACTCTAGGGGAGGGAGTGAGAAAGGGAAAGTCCAGCCATCGCATAAAGCAGGATAATAGAGAAGCACAACTGGCCTATTTTAAGGGCTAACCTTGTATCTTTATTTTTCAGTGCTTTCGCTTCATGCAGGAGCCTTTTCTATTTTTCTTCTAATCAAATGCTTTTATTTTTTTTCTCTTTGACTTTTGCCACCAAGAATGCTTTAGCTTAGTGAAAATGTTACTGATTACTAACAATTCCTGGCATTTAAAAAGCAAATAAAAATTATTTTAACTACTGGGAGCAAAACCACAAATTTCATTGTTACCTCCCTGCACAGGAATTTGTGACAAACATTTTGAGAAATTACTTGTAACCCAAGCAAGCCTTAATTTTGTACTGTATTTGAGAGAATTGTTTGGGAAGGACATGGAAGTAGAACATGTTGGTTGAGACATCGTATGTCTATCTAACTTTGAGACATGTGGACTTGAGTTTCTCCAGTAATGCCAGCATCCTCCTGCTGCCGATTAACAGCTGTGGCATGTACATGGATACGGAGAAGGGTCCATGCCTGGAGTTCAGGAGTTGGCACTCCAGGTAGTTGTTCTGATTAACGTTCCTGTCCAAAGAAGAGTTACTTGCAGAGTAACTTTTTTCAGTTAAACACTTTTGAAGTGTCTGAAACATTTCTTTCCTCCTGTGAAAAATATCTATGCTTGAAGCTATTCAGGAATAGACATTGCATGATGTTTACACGCATGTTTTCAAGTGTAGATGAGCCTAACCTTGATCTTAGCATCAGAACAAACCGTTGTCTAGACAAAGATCACTAGTGGATTAGGGGACCCGTATCTCTCTTGCATTAATCAGGTAAATGACTCATTACAAGCTTCTGCAGACAAGTATGTGGTAGAGTCCAGGTTAAGACCAAGGAATTCTCCCTTCTAATTTTTAAAATTATGACTAAGAATGCTCATTTGAATTATTTGTCTTTTGCCACACACAGATAAGCACTATAACTTTACCGTACAGCTCTTAACTTCGTTGTCTTCTTCCAGTCCTCACCTTTGGTACGTGTTCCTGTTTTCTCCAACTCTCAACTAAAGGGAATACTAGTGAGTGGGTAAGTCATTAGGAAGGGATAACTCATTTTTGTGTGCAGGCAGTTCCACTTCGTTCTGCAAGAGCCTGAGAAGTGTAAAGTTGGGTGGATAACAGGGAGAGTTCAAATTAGAAGGCATTTGGAGACATGACCCTGGTTCATGTAGCAAGACGCTTGGATAATTAAAGTTCATCTGTAATTCAGCGGTTTTTTGGAATCTTTCATTTTTGTAATTGCGCTCATTAGAAACATTAATGGCTTTCTGATGACTTGACAAGACTATATTTTTATATATTTCTTCAGTTTGTTTCTTGAACAGCTGTGTATTGCGTGACTAGGTAAAATGTAATTCTGTTTGCATGTTGTGTATAAATGTATATTGTTTGGATCGGTTAAGCAAAAGCTACCCGAGCATACCTGTGTTTTTGAGAAGCAATGTCAAACTTGAGCAGGGCTGGATCTGGCTTGTATTTAGCCCAAGGCTGGAAAACATAGGGTCTTCAGGTGGTAACACAGTAAGTCACAAATTTCTCTGACTTGGTTTGAGATTAATGTTTCAATCATGGTTATAAGTGATGACGCCACGCTGCCAGAGGTGGTATTTTATATGGAGAGATAAAGTGAAGTTCAACTCTGTGTGTGTGTGTTTAAAACAGTCCGATAACAACTTAAATGGCCTTTATCCTGGCCACTTTACAATCTGCAGCATTCTGCTTAATTTATTTTCTGTGGTGAACTTGTTTGCCCTCTGCATTCGCCCGGTTGATGTCTGCTGCTTTCCCATTCCAAAGAGTTGTGTTAAAGGAAGACTCTGTGTTTCATGTGTATTCTTACAGTTGGGATGAAGCATACTTTTCTTCAAACGTTATGAGCTCTTTTCCCTGAGGGGAGGAGGATGGTACTGATTCTGTGCGTCTGAGAGCTACGGCTTAACAGATTGGCCAAATAATCCATCCTGAATTGGAGAGTGAATAATTTTAATACCCCTTATCTTGCATAGATTTTTGTGGATATTCATCTCAGCAAATGAACTTTGCATTTCTAAATATTTAGAGCAGCATGTTCATTCAGGTACAGCATACTTGAATCTTAATATTCTCCAAGTTTCTCCACGTTTCTCCAGGTTTCTGTGCATGTGGGACTTGTGTTCCAGGCGTATTTAAACGAATGTTTTGCGCTTGTGTGTGGACACCGCTAATTATGTCTGACAGTCACAACTGGGAATAGCATGGAGGAAATAATAGTTCTTGACCAATTGCTGGAACACAGGAAGGCCCGTTGCCATAGGAAGGGAGAGAAACTCACTTTTCATTTCCTTTCGAGTCCAGTGTGTTCAGATTAACTTTAAAGGGAGCTGAGGGGCAGCTCTGAGGATTTAGGCTTCAATCGTGTGCTACCTACGTGTGGAGCCCGTCTCAGCAGGCAGGCAGTCACCCGCCAGAAAAACTCTCGTAGCTCAGCTGCTGCGTATCCTATTGCAAATTAAATATGAAACAAGGATGTGTTTGGTTTTGCATGAGAAACTTTTAACACATTCATTAAAGAGGCTTTCTTTCTGTTCTGAATATTTTAAATCACAGTATTGCTGAAGGTCATAGCTCATCTGTAATCTCTCAGAGATAACTAGTTTCTTCTGCTATTTTAAAGAGAATTAACGTTTTTTTACCATTCTTATGTGCAACAGTTGTAAAGCCTGTATTACAGAAAACTAAATGTTCAGGTCAGCACGGTTTATAATAATTCACTTACCTTTTTTTGGCGTATGTGTGTATAAATATTCTACAAACAAGTATTTGCAATGTGATCAAAACATGCACATATATTCTTTTGTTTCTAAGATAAAAGCTATGGTTAAAATCACATATCCTTGTCCAGGGAACTTGTGTTGGGATGTGTTGGGGTTTTTTTAAGAAGCTTTAGAATTACAAATGAAAATCTATTTAGGTGAGATTTAGCCATCTGTTTATCCTCCTTTAGCATCATACCTTAAATGTTTTTTTCAGAGTTCTTAAAAACATGATATAATATCGCATTGGTTGTGATGAGCTGAAAAATCAAGGTAGAATTTTATTGTTACCGTGTTCCTATATAGTTCAGTTACACTTACAAATGCAGCATATGAAGGGTTTATCGAAGCAATTCAATATTTTTTTTAGGAGTCTTGGGGAAAGTAAACTTCATGTGAATTAAAGAGTGATAAGTATCTTAATGCTTACATTGCAGGTAACAACCTTCTCTTAGATGAGCCAATTTTCATGGAGTACAGCTTATGCATAGTATCTATTTAAAACTTAAGGTGATTCAAGCTGAAACACTGAATTTCTTCAAAACCTCAGTGTAAACCTCAGTTTTATGAATGGCCCATCTATTTAAGGAATTTTTCCTTCACACAGACATTTCCTTCTCATGTGAGCTTGCTAAGCTGAGCTCCTTGCATGTATTTTTGGTCCGTCAGAGGCAGAGAGCTGGGCGAGGTGAACTCCCAACACATCTTGTAGACCCCTCGGTGTAATTTCATACAGATGGGATACTAGTGTAAAGCTGCGCTCTTAAAAACTAGCCCTGCCGCCTGGTCAAAGACAAAATGCTTCCACTGGGATGGGAAGTGAAGAATGTTAGAAGAAATCTGAGCTTGAATTTTGCGGTATCAGTGGTCCGTATGTCCTGTGTGTGGGACATCTGTCCTGTGCCCTGCCCTACGATTTTCCTAGGCTTGGCTAAGCCAAGCAGGGTTGCTGCAGTACTCGTAACAGGAGACGTCCAAGGCAATGCAATGAAGCAGGAAATAGTGTTGATTAGTAGATGGCATTTTATAAGACGCTCGGTCTGCTGTTGAGACTGGCATATTTCAAATGAGATGAAAAATTAAGTCCTTGCCACTTGTGGTGATTAAAGCCTCAGCGGCTCACTTTTCAAGCGTAGCGTGTTAACCCTGCTGGCGTGGTTCCAGTTGGGTTGTAGAGTTCTGCCAACCTAAAATGCCCCCGGGTGGTTTCAGATTCGTGGAGGAGAAACTGCTCACCGCTGTTGGGTGCCGCCGCATAGCCATCGCATCCTCCCACCAAGATGACCGCGTTTCAGCGGTAACTGAAGCGATGCTGAGTTGAGGCCAGGTCCTATCAACTGAACGCATGCAACAAGCATAGTTTTTCTTTTTTTTAAGGGTAAATCCAGCACTGCATGTGTATGTTCTAGGTTAGTGTTAGACCTGTATGTGATGATAAATAAATGCAAGATTGTCATGCTTTTTCTGGAGCAGGACGCTGAGTGGAGCCTGTCCTGGTATCAAATCCATGTTTGCAAAGGAGAGAACTGTATGTGATGTGCAGGTACTGCGAGGGTACCGAAGAAACTGAGACAAATAAACAGAAATGTTGATTCCTTTTATCTGAATGGTTTTTTTCCTTTCACATGCGTGAGGACTGCTTTTGTGCATAATATAGATAATTTCTGTGCAGTATTTTTAACAGTCAAAGTATACAAAAGGTGTGTGGACTTTTAGCGTAATTAGATGCAAATAGCCAAGTAGGACAACTGGTTATGATCTGCTGTGAGGGGAAGGCGTGTGACGTGGGCAGGTGATGCTGGCAGTGGTATGTGTGCCACCAGAAGAATGCATGTTGGGGTTAAATAACTTACCGTAGGATTTTTGTAAAATGGAATAATTCTTATCAGCCCCTGGTAAGACGGCTAACACTTGTGCTGCTTTCAGACTCCAGTGTTACACATGTGCTTATTCTATGCAGCAGCTATTGGCCTTATCTAAATGGAAAACCCTTTCCAGCTTGAGAACGACTTAGCAACTTTTTAATATCAAAAAGGGCACATTATACACAACACATGTACAAGACTCAAAGGAACATGTATGCTGCCTAAAGTTTTTGGAGCTAGTGTGTGTGTACGCTAATCTCCTGAGAGTTCATTGCTCCAAGCTTTTATCGAGAGCAAAGGGAGTCAGAGCCGAAGACTTCTGTGCACTGCCGCTCCATCTGAAAGAACCAGCTCCTTTTTCCTTAGTTCAAGGCAATACGCCCAGAAGTATGTGTACATCGTTCCTATCAATGCAGTCACAGGACTCTGACTTTCTTTTTAAGTGAAAATAAATGAAAATGTTTTCATTCTGTATTGTTAAGCAGCAGAGGAGGTTTCTGCTACAGTCTAATTGTCTTAGATCCGTTTCTCAGTGCAGCACATCTTTGCAGTAAGCTGTTATTACCTTTTAATGCTGTTTCGAAGAGATGAAATATATTGGTAGTATCTCAAGGGAAAGACTCTAGATGCTGGTTTTACAAGGAAAAGCTCGTTTAAAAGCCTGCTTTCTTCTGGTTGTCACAAAGATGACTCCAAGTTGACTGCAGTTCAAACTCCTCAGAGTTACTGCAGCTTCTGAATGTCCAGTTTTGCACTTTCTTTGCCTTAATTGGTTTAAGTTTTGCTTTCCCAGATAATCTTTTATGAAAAGGCAGCAAGATGAGGGAACAAGCTAACTTCAGAGTGAGAGATCCCGTGAAGAAGTCGTGCCCACTTAGTATTGCATTAACAGGGAGAGAACACGCGAGCCATCAGATAACACGCTAAACATTATTCTGCAGAATTAGGTGACTTTGTTTCCTTTGCTGCATTTAGTGTCCCAGCATCCCACAAAGGTCGGGGTTACTTTTTGAACAGCCAAAGCTGTGTTAGTTCCATTCTTTTTCTGAACAGTAGTTCATTTCTTTCTCTAGTATTAAGACAGCAGCTGTAACCTTTTAATTTTAATGAGTCAAAGCTTTGTTAAACCAGGAGCCTCTCCTGGTCATAGGGGGCATGGTACATGAACATATTTAAGGCAATTCAATTTCTGTAAGAAACGGTATGCAAAGAAAAGTCTTGCTTCCTCATGCAAAGAGCCGGATTCCTAATTACAACGGAGTTGACAAAGAATGACATTTGGCAAAAATCCAGAGCAGTACTTGGCCTCGTTGCCTCTTGTTGCAGCATGAGGCACCTTGACTGTTCTGTCATCACGCCTTCTGATTTAATGTAAAGAAAGTTAGAAATATAAGTGGAGATTTTAAAGATTCCCACACGCACGCTTCTATTTGAGAGCATCTTAATACTGTACTCATCAAGGATTTACATTTCTTTAATGTTAGCTATCTATATTGAGTTATATCACACCTCCCTTCACTCTGCTGATACAGTACCAACGCTGAAACTTTTATTCAGCAAAAGCCAAGTCATTTCTCTTGAGCTTTTATTTTGCGTTGTATGTGCATGTCTCGTTTACAGCATTCATAGCAAAATATGTGTTCCTAAAGTAACAACAGCATAAGCTGGTTACATATGGCAAGGAAATATTACGAAAGATCTAGGCTTTCTCTAATCCAGGACCTTATAGCATCTTATATTGCTACATGTTATATAGCTATAAAATGCATTGCACAAGTGGAATATTTTAAGTATTGAGTTAAAATTTGCAATTTTTAAAAATTCACCATTACTCAAAGGCTGGTATGAATGTTTACTGCGTTTTAATTAAAATTAATTAAATGTGTTTGTTTATAACTTTAAATTGCTTACTAGCTCTTTCTACCACAGCCTCTTTTCTTGCTCGGAAACAAAACAAAGGAGCATATATCCAGAGAGGGTGATTGCTTGTACACCACATGTTGTTTCAGAATGGAAACTTCAGGAGGGAAGCTGAGAGGAGCCAGACGAGCACATGCAAAGAAAATTAAATGTTTCAGGCCAGTCGGAGGGGTGGAGATCACATAACTACAGTCATGGTGTATCTTCTTGGAGGTTGTATTAGTAGTTACTATGCAGTAATCTCTACTAAAGAGCAAGAGCTTAGTGTGTGATACACCTGGCATAATTTGGAGCATGAGGTCCAGCGGTTTGCTCCTAGCAATCTCTGTCCCTGGGAGACAAAAAGAGAGACACCAAAGTGGTCTGGCTCTAGCAGTGGCTAGAGTTTGGGAGAAAAGGAAAACAAATAAAACACTATCCACACTACTGAAGTGCATATTCTGTGGTTGAGTTGAGCCAGAGCCACCAGGGCACACCAAGCTGTCGGTAACGCCATGGCCCGCTCCTGTTGCAGCCCTGGGAAAAGCACAGGACCACAGCCTGTCTCCAGTTGCACCCCCATGAATTTGAGATGCTGAGGACATGGTGATGCTGGGGCAAAGCCGATGATGACTTGGAAGAAGCCAAACCCTACCTACAAACCTGTTGTGGTAGTGTAGTTCTGGTGCATACCTCAGTAAGGGGAGGTTTTGGTGTGTGATGTGAGAGCTGTAAGCCATGACTTTGAAGTGTGTGCCTAAGGCCTGTTTCAGTGACACATAATGGTGATGGTGCTAAACAAATTAACTTGGGTATTAGAAACAACAGAGCCATGTGAACAGGACACTTTTGTCAAGTCAGTTTATACTGTTGGGAAGAACGTAAGCCCAGGTCCTGCTTGGCAATCTGGACTAGGCGGGTGGCCTGTAATGGGAGCACTTGGTGGAGAATGCTTTGGTTTAGAGCTTGCACAGTACCTTTGTACAAGCTACACGTGTAGCAACATCTGCTTGAAGGACTTCTTTATTCAGACACTGCATCCACATCTTCTTGTTTGCTCTTCCTTGATGGATCCACCTAAGGAAGAGCAGGAACCCCTGCTGAGCAGCAGAATACATCTGTCCAGGTGGGGTGCCGTGTTAAGGGACTATACTAGCTCTGCCTGAGGGAGATTTTGGGATACAGGTACACCACTCCGGAGTTCAAACTGGTTCTGAGATGTCCTTTCTCCCTGTAAAATAAGGGGCTACATGGCTGCAGGCTGTTGGTCAGTGTTGAGAGTCTGTTCACGAGCCAGCTGTACAGAAAATACACATTCCACTGTTTTTTTTCTCTTCAGCAGTCTTCTAGATATCCCAGAAAATTAGATATTTTCCTCTTCCCTCTTAAAACTCCATCAGATGAGATCAGGTGTTTTCCAATAACACAGCTGTGGTTTTTCACCATAGTTATCGTATCTCATTTGCTGCTTAATGCAAATTCGATAATCATGTTGGTTCAGACTTCTACACTGATGCAGTCAGGGTGTTTTTAACAGTAATATTTTACAAATCACTGCAGAAATGCGTAGGTTGCACACTGTTTTCAGAGGAATTTCCAACTTGAAAGTGCGGTAAGCTTGCTTTATATTAGTTAGAAAATCCCGAGGTGTAAAAGCCCGAAAGGTTTATATCACTCTTCTCCTCTCAGATACCACACGTGCAAAAATTTTATAGCATCGTTCCAAGCCTCAAGTTGAGAGAAGTTATGACTTAAGGCTATTGAACATGTCGTTTTTCAGACAGCTGCAAGTTCTGCTATTTTTAAACACTTCTTCACATGCAACAAAAGCTGTAGTTATTATGTTCAATAATGTATTCAATAAACTTTGATTTAAAACATTTTTCATATTTTAGCTACATTTTGCTAATAAAAAAGGAATGTGGAAGGAAATATTTTGTGAACTCAAATAGCTGAAGTGTTACAGCAACTTTCTCACAGAAATTCAGCTCCGAAGTGGAATCTATGCATAAGATGATTTGTTTCTAATAGGTACAGTTAGTTGTTTTGTCCTCCCCTGAGATTTAGAAATGTCTGAGGTATGATTTAAAATGGAAATAGCATCGTAGCCTTCACCATCGTGTCAGTATTCATTTGCTGTAGTTAAACCATTCGGGGAGATAAAATAGATTCAGTAGAGCTATCAGGTAGTATCTCCCAGGCTTTTTATTTAAATGCGCTTCACTCAATGCAGAAGAGACCATGTATATATGTGCCTACATATGTTACTGAAAAGGACTAAGGAGCCTGAGTGCTGCTGCTCCTCAGGGAGTTTTGATTTTCTCAGTTAGCTGGCATTTTTGCAAACCTCATATACTCTTTTCCCCCATCTTAGCTTTTACATATGTATTACTTTGCTTAACTGGCATGTTTAGCAATTAGGTTTTTTTCTCAAAGCTCATACTTCCCAGCATTCTGGAATTTTCAGTTCTCCTAAGCCCCTTCTAATTTGTGTGCCATTTTCCCATCTGGAAGTGGAACCTGGTTCTGACATGTGGTTCCATGCTGTTTTTATGCAGTGTTGTGGGTCTTCTAATACTAAGACTGACCTAAATGCTATGGTCAAATTTGCTGTGTCTCCTGTTATTAGTAGTTACCACTCCTAAGTATTCCATGCTTCTCTTCCTAATTAAGAGGTTTCTTGAAATGCTTTAAATATTTTTTTTCTGCATGCTGAGATCAGCTTACATTGTTCTAAGCATAATAATTTATTTATTCATGTATTTCTCATAGCTGTTGTTTTCTGTGAACCTTTGCACCACACTTGCAATGTCATACTTTCTGACAAGTTTCCTTAAATGGGATTGCCCTTGGTTTTAGAATATGCCACAATAAGAGCATGTCTAAATTATATTCTCTTAGTTCCTTACTAGATAGCTTTCTCTACTTGTTCATTAGCACTCGTCTGCATTCTTTCAGCATGTTTAATTTTTTGTCTAAGAATTTTCAACTAAGATTTTGTGATACTGTCAGATACCAAACTTTAAAGCTTCTGTTATAGTTTCCAGTTATCTATCATTTTTGTAGTTCTTTCAGAAGAATCTGAAAATTGATCAAATTATCTTTTTTTTTCTTTCTAATCTTGTAGTGGGGTTTTTCTTAATATGTCCTAATTCTGTTATGGGTTGAAGTGGTAGTCGTTAGGGTCATTCTTTTGAAGTGTGTGTATATTCTGGACTTACTGGTAGTATTAATAAGATATGTGTCGTAACAAGCAGCTTTAGTAATCAGTGAACTCCTGATAGAGACAGCACAATAGTTTGAGACATTAATTTTCTCGAGCAGCAGGACAAAATAATCCAGATGTTCTTTGTTTCAGTATCAAAACAATATTGCCTGCTACGTATTTTTCTTGTGTTCAGCATATACACGGTTTGGTACCGACTGGCTGTTTATAATTCTGGAATTTGGTAGTGATGGTTATGGTCTGAGAGTACTCAGAATGAAAAAAAGCAAAACAAAAATACAGTATGTTATTTCTACATCACTTAAAAAGCTTTTTTCCTATACAAATTTTATTATAGAAATGGGAAGATATTATTAAGTAAGCAGAAGCAGACAAAAATGGAGATTGCCCCAAAAGTTCAAAAAAGTCAGCATAAAGTGCAGAGAACAAGAGAGGCTTGAAGTGTTGCAGTTTGTATTTCCTTCCCTGTTCACCTTCCTGGAAGCTTGCCCTGTGTTCGTACACGGGACCAACTGCTGATACAGAAACGTGGCTGTAACCCATGGCCACCCTTACAGGCAAATGGTTTTCTCTAGAGTTCTTGCTAAAGGATAAAAATAAAATAAAATAATTTTCAGCCTTCTTCTTGCTAGAGTTTCCTTTTATTTCCCTAGTTTCTGTTCTTCTGAAAAGGCAAAAGGGTTTTCCTTGTGTAGTTGGACAGTGCAGGAGTCTTTGACTCTTAATTTGTCTGCCTGGTGTTACATCCAGACTTGTGCTCCAGACTTAGCATATCTTAGAGGTTTGAAGGTTTATGTCTCCTTAACACTGAAAAAAGTTTTGACATGTATCTTAACACTGTTGCATCAGTGTTAACAGCATTTTTTTTAATCAAATAGAAGATTTACTATTATATCCAATTATTTTTCCCTATTAAATGTGCTTATTTTGGCTTGCTTACCCTTATCCTAACTTTCAGTAAGACACGTATGTTTCCTTATAGGTAAAGCCTGATGTGAGATATTGAGGGTACATGGAACAGAAGGAACAAGGAAGAATGACTGAAAATGCTTAAAGTTCATTTTTGCTGGAAGTACATTTGTCTGTTAAGGCAGTAAATAATTTCATTGTTTTTTAATGAACAACTGGCTTAATTTTTATAAACAAACTGTTGTGCAGCTGTCTAAAAGGGAAGAAAAATTTGGTAACTTTGCCAGTGGAGCAGCCTGCTTAATCACCTTGATCAGATCCTAGATGAGCTTTCTGAAGCTTAGATAGTGTGGTGGGCAAGAATGCAGTGAGCTGGATGTGACCATCAAAGGTTGCTCTCACCACTGGTGCTCATGATCTTACTGAGCATCTTGTCTTGCTGCTCTCGCTGCTTTTGCAGAGCAGCAGTGCTGTGAGTAGGTCGCTCTGACAAGCAGATCTTGTTAACAGTATTTGTTACTGTTGTGTATAAATCTAAAGGATCAAATATAATACTAATATTAAGGTGCCAAAAAGGTCAGATGTTCCCTGTAGGTGTCTCCTAGCAAAGTTCTCACAGTCACATTTAGTTTCCCCTCGTCAAATTACTTCTTTGTGTTTGTGATTCTGCTCTGTTTTCTCAACTTTCAGAATTTTTTCTGAATCCTTTAGAAATCTTTCAGAGGAAAATGATTTACATCTGATTTGTTTGTCAGCCATCACTGTTTGGCAACAGTCTTCTACCTCTATATCCAAATTATTTATACTCTGAAATAAGAATTTTTGGAGCTACATGGTTTCCTGAATTTGGCTAACAATTTAACTTGGAAATATGTGCTGCTTTTGTTCCTTTTCATTAGGTGTCCTGTGTTGGGTTGGTTTGTTTTGGAGGGGGAGAGATCAAATTTCAGTGCATTTCAATAATTTTTAAATCACCCAACTTAAAGCATCTCTTTGGGCTAATATTATAGTCATACAGAAAGCTTTGTTTCCTTTACTGACCACATTTTAAATGTGCTAACTCCGTTAACTTTTACAGGAGCGATCCATGGGGAAAAAAGTTCTCCATTTAGTGCTTGGTTAGCGATATGCTGTTTTGGAAATGTTTCTTCTATTTGTTTACTGAATGTAAAAAAATGTGCCTGTAAGATCAGATCTAATATACTATCATTGATTTTCACATGGCGGAAAATGTAAATGTAAAAAAATAGTTTGAGGCAATGCATGTATCTATGGTAAAACTATAAATCTACTCTTGGAAAAAAATCTGCTTTGCATATATTAGCCTGAATTCACCACCATAATAAGTAGTAATCACAAAAGCTGCAATGTACATCCCAGCTATTGGCAACTGGCTGTATATCATGATAGCTTAGCACACAGAAATTAAGGCATTCTTTCTTATTTCCATTGAGCAGAGAGATCAATATATCCTGACCAGGCGCTAAAGAAATTCTTGTAGGGCAGAAGCCAGGATTTTTGTGATTTGGGGAAGGCGACTCTGTAAAGTTACTGTTGTGTGCTGTGAGGTCTGTGCTGTAGGTGTAATACAGTGTGCTGGGCATGCAGAAGAAGGTGGGTTTATACTCTCCCTTTTTAGCTTGCTTTGACATCTGCACGACCACTCTGTCTTACCATGTGAAGCTATGGACAGATTGCTCGCGAGTAATAAAATATGGCTTCAGGTTTTTTCTCCTGGTTTAAAAAAAAAAAAAAAGAAAGAAAAAATGATTTGCCCCTAAAATGAGCTCCCTTGTTCTGTGAACAACTTGAATTTTCACAGACGGTTTTCTAGTTTGTGCGGGCAGCACTGAGTGGTTGGGGGGGCAGCGGGCACTCCCGGGTTACTCCGCTTTGCCTTTCCTCCCCTCTGCTAGCTCCAGCCTTCATTTTCTCCTTATTGTAGTGACTGGCAGCAGATATTGGAGGAGGGAGGAGAGCTGAGAGCCTGGTGTCTTTGGAGATGGGTCTCAGAGATCAGGGGAAAGTTCTCGGTGATTAAAGCCCCGGTGGCAAATTAATTTGGGTGGCTGATGTGTCCTTCTGTGGCACCGGAATGGAGAATTCTTGAAAACGTGGATTTTCAGATGAGTGAACAGATAGGTCTGCAGTAAATTAGGGATATATATTCTCTTTGATTATTTGTTCGCTGTTTTGTGCATAAACTCTCTGTGGGAAAAGAAGGTGGCCTGATCTTTTCAGCTTCCACATCTCTAAAAAGGCTCACTTCAACACTCAGAGGAAGATGATGCTTTTCACTTTTATTGCTTGCTGGACCTCTGTAGTATTTTGCACGCTGAACTGTCAAACCTCTCACGATTCTTTGTTGTTGTGTTTATTCAGAAGGCTATGCAATAATCTTTTAAGTTTTGTTGACAAGGAGATTAGCTTATGCCAGAGAACTTTTGTGAATCACAGCCTGTTGGATTTTCTTAGAAATACACACTGAATTTAAAAGGCTCCCCTTTGGGAATGAAAAGCAGTAACTTAAATAGCTCCTAGCACTACCTGTCTAAAACAGCTGCAAGACGATGGATTGAGATTTTAGATTGTACAACTGTCCTGCAAAACTAACAACCCTTTAAGGAAGGCAAAAAGCAAGCCACCTACAAGCGAGCAGATACCGCATTAAGGCAATTTAAACAGACAGCAAATGGAGCTTTAGGGTTCAACAGCAGCAGTAAATCTTCCGTCATTTGCATAGCATTTTGAGTAAGCAAGTTGTTAAATGTTTTTGTCTAGTTTGAACTTATGGTAATATTACACATCCTTGATATTGCATTATTAATATGCTTTTTGTTGTTGTTGTTATTGCACTGATGTGGCTTAAAGTAATTTTATTACCTCCATTTAACCTTTGGTGTGCATGGGTTTAAATATAAGTCCGGTGGAGGCTCACCTGCTGCGATCTTTGCAGGGGTCTCTTGGGGCCAGGGGGGAAGAGAGACTTTGGAAAATCGGGCTCGGAACACAGATTTGAAATTTAAACAAGTGGTGTGTGAGGACGGGTGCCTGACTACTCAAAAAGACACACTTTTGATCTCAGCCTTTTCTATGTTACTGTGTTGAAGCATCTAATTTTTCAGGACTCGGTTAACAAAAAGTATTCCAGCTTTGCTGATGTGAAACAGAGGCAAAAGAGAGGTAGATCTGGATGCAGAAAGCCCAGGGCTGGTAACAGTATGTAACAAATAAAAAAAGGCCGTCGGGATTGCTAAGAACTCCTATCTATCTTTGAAATTAGCAGCACCTGTAAGGACTCCCAACCCTGAAGGTTTATACTTCGTTTTAGCATCCTGATTTCAGACCATCATGCTCGATAAAGATCACAGAAGACGGGGTCCGTATCAAAGCCTGAGCGAGCGTCCCGCTCGCCTGCTCCATCACCGCCGTCTAGATGAGCGGCTGATAGATTGCCTCCTCTCGGGAAGCTGGTGAGGGGGTGGAAAAGTTACTGTCATCTACAGTATGTGCAAAATCTGCCTTCGGGTCTGCCAGCCTGCATTTGTGTTTTACACTGAATGTTCTCTGTCATTTTAAACCACATAAATTTAAGATTTCTCAAGAATAGGGTAGTTTTTTTGAATTCCTACTTTTAAAAGGACAACAGGAAGATCCCCCTTTCCCCCCAGTTTTATGGAAGGAGTCACTAAGGTAGAAAGACGTGTGTTTTAACCTAGTCTGTGTTTGCCCCTCCACGCTGTCCACCTTGCTCATCTGCGTACCCGGCGAGCGCAGCGTCTGCCGTGGAGAGGAGCCAAGTTTCAGGGAGCTGCTGGTAGGAAACAGGCTTATGCAATTCATGGCCATTTTGGTATCGTGTGCTTCCTGCAGCCATAAAATTACCTAAATTTTACAGCTATAGCCTCATCTAAAATACCTGGGTGCTTGGGGCTGTAGTTTTTTGCAGGTGACAAAAACTATTTGCACGTTAATTGTTAGAGAGCTGTTGAGTAACTTGTGACTTTGGGGAAAAGGCAATGCTCAGACTTTCAACACTGGGGTTCATTTGCATTAGTTGAAATTCTTCGGTCAAAGAAAAAAAACATTAAAGTGGAAGAAATACCTCTTTGCTCTTTTTATTCTCCCAGATTAAGGTAGGAAAGCCAAGGGGATGTAAAGGAGGGTCTTCTGCCTACCTCATATCTGCAAGATGTCAGTCCTGACAACTTCCCTTTTTATAGCTATGAAATTGTGCTGCTGCAACAGTTCCCCCAAACACATAAAATTAGAACGATTGCCCCAAAACTACATTGTGAAAATCCACTCTCTCAGGCAGAGTTTACTTTCATTTGGTCCTTTTAAAAACCCAGTTGAAATGGGGGTCTGGGAGGGTGGGTGTCGTTGGGGTGGGGATGTTTTAGTTTTATTTTTTCTTAAGAAAAAAGGAATGGTGAGGGAGCTGTCAGAAATTTCTGTGCTACACTTTTCAGTCATGCTAAGATCCTTTGCCTCCCATTTCTGTTTCCCCTTTCCCTTTTCCACTTGACCATCTGAAACTGGAATTTTGAAAAACACCAACCAGTCTCCCCTCGGTGCTTAGGATGGTGCTTTGCTTGCTGCTTTATTGTCAGGAGCCAGACAGCAGTGTTTCGGGGGTAGTTACCACCCAGGGAAAAAAAAAAAAATATCAGTTTTCTTATTAAAAGGTACTGAATAATGAAATGGATTTTTTTATTTGGTTTGGGTTATTTCGTAGCCAGTTTGCTTTCTCTAAGGTGTTTCTAGTAGTTGTATCTGTTGTAATGCATAAGTAAACTAAGTTGGCTCTTCAGAAAAGCAGTGCTTTAGTACAGGATCCTAAACAGATTAGTCTTTGGGAATATCCTCGCTAGATGGATCCTGTGGGCGAGAACGAAACAATTCAGGCCTCAGACATTGCTTTTTAAATGTCTTGGAACTACGACTGTCTCTGAAAAGATGAGTTGCAATCTCATTGAAAAATGCACGCCTGCCACGCAATGCCACGCTGGCCTATTCATCCTGCGGGAAGCTGGCTTAATTTGGTTTTGTGAGGGTGCTTAATTTTAAGCAGAAATGACCCTGAAATACCGATGCCTGGTTTTGTGTCCTGTTTGGCGTTCCTGCAATAATTCAGCATTATGTTGATGCCTCAGCAGAGGGCACTGTTGTAGCATTAAAGGCACTTGAAAGGCTCCTCTCCAGCTTTTCTTGATTTTTTTTTAATTATTTTTTTTTATTTTGGAAAGTGTTTAATGTTCTCCATGTAATTAAATTGAGTTCCCTGTATAATTAGCAATGGAGCCTTATTCTTTGTGCCACTGCTGTGGATAGTATTATTTTTGTCTCTATTTGCCTTCAGTCAATGCAAAATACTGTTGCCTATCAAAACATAGAAAGTTTTATTGCTCTCTCTCAAAGCTAAGCAATATTTAAAGGTAGAAATACAAAACTGTGTAGTTAGTTCCATTTAGTCGCTCAGAGTAAATAGGAAACCTTTAAAGTTCCTGCTCGTGGCTTGGGAAATAGCAGAGTTAATGCGCCATAATAATTTTACCTTGGTATCCAAATGTGTATTATAATATTTTTGGATTGTCAGTACTTGCAGGTTGTTAAAAATATATATGCAAACTTGTAATATTTAATTATGTGGGCAACCTATTGATTTTATTTGGCAGGGGTTTTTTTCCTCTTTAATTTGTTTTCCTCTGTATCTTTGCAAGAAGTTGTACTGTTTAGCATATTGAAATATTAATTACAGAGTGATCAGGCATAGTTATTTTTCATTAATTGCAAATGCAAAGTAATTACTGTGACCTAGAAATAGTTTGCTTGTCCAAATACCTGTAAACATCCTAATTTTTTTCTAATTTATGAAGACCAGCTACAAAACATTGTGTCAGAAAGAAATAATTTTCTGAGGTACTAGAGATCTTAAATCTTAATGCTTACAGTGCGTTAGAATGCTCTTACTGCTTGTAAAGAGAAGATATCTGGAAGATGGAAGTCTATTAATATTCTGATGTGTTTGGCTCTTAAATTGGCAAATATGTACAGAATTAATTGCGAAAAACATGTTCTAGTTTTCTTTCAGAAAGTGACTCTTTGTCTGTAACTGGTTGAGTTAAATGAACAACCTGGAGAAGTTTGCATTAAAGATTGAGGGATACGCTCTGCCGCTGACTGGCAGGATACTTTTACATTCATTTAAAAATCAACCACAAAAGACATCATCTCCAAAAATCTCTGTTGCCTTAGAAATAGTGGGAAATTTTTTTTTTTTTTTTCTCTTCCCCCTTTGGTAGTTGAGAATGTTAATGAAGTTATCTGCAGCTAAACGCAGTCGGGAGGATTGCGAGGAAAGGAGCAGCGAAGAGTTTGAAACCCAAGCGTACGGTGCGGATCAGTGCGGTGCTTCGCTTCGAGGGCTGCCACGGGAAATCCTGGGGCCGGGGCCTGATCCTGCTGCAGACCTGGTGCCTTCGTGGTCTGTAGGGTCCCTAGGAACGGAGGGCCCCGTGCTCTGCAGGATCTGGCCGCAGACTGCCCGGCTGCCTGCAGCCGGACCCATGTCTCAAGGCCAATGCCACTGTCTGAAGTCGCCGCTAGGATTGAAGCTGGAAACAGCGACTTGAAATAACAAAGGCAAAAGTTGGTTGCGTTGCTTTTCGTCAGGGCAGTGCAATGCAACTGGCTTTTACTTTCACAGAGAGAGGCGGTTGCCTCCAAAAAAAAAAAAAGCATACGCGGTAATATTGCTGTGTAGCGGTTTGTAACGATCTGGCGTTACGTATTTTCTAAGGGGACTAATATTGTGCCCAAGAAGACTCTAATTAAATGTACAGTTTTGTTCTTTAAAGCTTTCTTTCATATTGTTTCCTATTTATTAGCGTCTCCTTACATCTGCTTGGTAGGCTAATATTCAAGGAAATTCTTGTTTCCTCTGAAACGTTAATGCTGATGTACTGCTCCTGTATCATCTCTGTGGCTGTTATCTGTTGTATGTTTTCCCCATGAGAGGCTATCGCAGGTTTTTAGTCCAGACTGTTTGTATTTGACAAGGTCAAGATAAGTTTTATCTCTATAGATAAGTCAAGTGCATTAGGATCGATACAGTTACAGTAAAATACATTGGCAATATTTATTGCCAAGATCCTAATGAATTTTTAAAGCTTGTAAGACTCTGTCAGTGTAGTGTGGGTGCCCTAAATGGTTGTTTATAACAGGGCCTAAGCAATTATAGATTGAGGTATTTTTACAAATAAAAAGCGTACAACTTTATGTTTTTTAACGGGGATGGAGCTTTATGCTCCCCCTGCCAAATCCTAACAGATTGTTAGGACACAATCAGAATATGTGTTTACTTTCTGTTCACTTGGGTGTCTGTATAGGGATTTATGAGGCTTATCACTAAGTTACCTCTTATGATTATAAAGTTGCTCTATTTTTAGGTTTTTTGAACTTTACCTTCCATGTTTTATTGACAAGATAATTGTCTTTGTTTTGGCTTTGACAGAGTGGCTTAGGCCAGTTTCATTTGTGATATAAATTTCCCTAGGTACATATTTATGCACTTAAATCAATAAGTATTTCATAATCTCTCTAAATACTTATGTAACTTAATAATTCCATCTATTATGATGCATCTACTTAAATATGTATTTTATGTAGGGGCATTAAAAAATGCAAATTATAGGGATTATTTTCCTTCAGGCTTTGTATTTTTCTGTTGCATCAGATAGAGAGTAAGAAAATTAACCCACGAAGAATCCTACTAAAGTAATACTGAAGATCTGACTTATCAACAAATTATCTTTACCGGATATAAGACAGCATGGCTCCCTGGAACTCATTTTGCTTTCTCTGTTTTCTGCAGTTGATCTTTTAAACCATGCGATGAGGCCATGGTAGCATAAGGACTAAGTTAAGGAGAAAGTTTCCACCTTTCCTCCACAGTCATCTACTTTTGGGTCTTTTAGTAATACCCTGTTTGTCATCTTTTGTAGGTATGTTTTCTACCCCTCCTGGCTCCACAGCAACCGAAGATTGCTTCTTTGTATTTTTAATACTTTGAAATTAAAAATCGGGATTGATTTTGATTGTTCAGAAGCTGCTGTGGAGCTTCCCTTCCTCTTTACCACGGAGGTTTGATACCTGACACTTTTAATTTAATTTAATTAGGGAGGCAGGACCCCATCTTGGTCTTCATTAAGGGGATTATTCATCAAAGTTATTGCTTCCTTGATGGAGAATAACAATATCACTCGCAATGGCTGATGTTGCTCTCATAATTATATTACTTTCTACTATTTTTCTCTCCAGGGCTTTGTACTTAGTCTCTTTATTTGAAAATTTTAAATTGAGGGAAGTGTAAACTTCTGGTATAGCAAATTCACGAGGGCCACATTTATTTTAGTCTAGTAGCTTTATGTCATGTAAACGCTTTGTTGAAATTCTTTTTTCTGCTTTTTATTGGTTCTCTGCACTGTCTTTAAATATTTGTATTTCTTCCAAGCTTAGCTGCACTTCGGATCGGGGCCTGAGGTTTCTGGCTGCTGATGTAGCTGAATTCTGCCGTGCTGAAATCCTGCAGAGATCACTGTAGTAAGGAAGCCTCTATGGAGCAGGGAGTTACCATGGGGTTTGCTGGAAGAGAGTCGAAATCTAATGTAAAATTAATAAGGGGGGGGGAGCAGACTGTTTGCAAAAGTTATCTTTTGTAACGCAGCCCTAATCAAATATTCAGAAAATGACAGCTTTAAAAATAGAACAATTGTCCTTTTAAAACATGACTAGTTTGGTTAATTTACCCCCAAGTATCCGGTGTCTGTGACTCAGAAAAACCCTTATCTACTAAAGGGGGAAAAAAGAGCATTGCAGAAAAGGTGACAAGTTTTCACCTCTTTCCTCAGAGAACATTTTAATTCCACTTTAATCAGCCTGCCAATAAAAGAGTACTTGGCTTTCAAGGGGAAACAAATCAAAATATGCATTTATCAGTCATGAGGCAGAATTCAATCGCTCACAACTGATGAACTCCAAAAGGAATGAAACTAGTACTATCACGCTGCCTTGGTGAGTTGCTTTGTACTATCAAAGAACCGGTACTATCTTTTTCTGCCACATCCACTGTTTGTCTGTGATCCCTAATTATCGCCTTTCAAAAGAAACGCTTCATTATTGCTGTTAATGGTTAAAATAAAAAAAATTCGCATCTAGATAACTAAACTAGTGTTCTGCTGTGTGCAGATTTGTATGCTCTGCAGCTGCCAAAATAACTTAAAAAAAAAAAAAATTAGCCAAAGATGAGGCAGAGGAAAGAGAAAGAGGTTGCGAAGCGGTACTGTCAACATTACCATACAGGGCTCCTACAAGGGCATGTCATGGGCCTGTCTTATTAAAATAAAACTTTATTTTCCCCTAGGAGAACAGACTTGAGGTTCACGTTGCGTTGCACAGGTGGGTTCTCATTTCAGACCCCTCTCTGCTGCTCTGGATAAGAAAGAAGAGCCTGAAGTGGAAAGAAGTTGGGTTTTTGGTTTTGTTGGGTTTGTTTTTTGGTTTTTTTATTGAAGCAAAGTTGCTTGCTCTTTTCACATATGGGTGTTTCTAGGTTGTGGGAATTGGTTGCTCTGGGTTTTCTGCTTGTTTAGCATGAGGCGAACACATTGCTCACTTTATTGATATTAAACAGAGTCGTCCTGATGGTTACAGTAGTTAGACTACAGCATTATACACGGAGCTGAATCTTTCTGGTGAGAGAAACTGCATTCTTTGGGCTTATCTTGCTCCCTGCGCTGGAATTTACATGCGTAACTACCAGTGCATCAAGATGAGTTTTTCGCCTTTGTGTGGTTTGCATCTCAATGAGGGTAGAGAGGTGCAGTCTGTTTAGCTTTCCTTCTCCCTGCCCTGAAAAATGGTTAAAACTCACCTCACACTTTATTTATGCTTCGTTCCATCCGATTTCTCTTCTGCTAGTAAGAATTTATGAGGCCAGAAAGCAAGAGCCAAACTGCTCTTCTGTTTCATTTTCTCCATTTCTCGTCCTTGTTTGCTTTCTTTTCAATTTTTTGCTCCCTGTGCAGAACGTGCGTTCCCCCGCCTGACTGCGTACCCCTTTAGGGCAAGGCTCGGGCGAGATCCCGAGATGCTTGGCTCCCCGCACACAGCATCGTGCCTTGTTAAAATCCGTGCCTCGACTCCGGTGTCCTGGGATCGCAGCCTGAAACTGGTTGTGCAAAATACCAGCCTTGGTGCGAGTTTGATGTGCAAAAACACCAGGATCTGACCTCTAGTCTCTCCTTTTCCCCTTCCTGTGGTTCCACAGTATCTCACTTGTGTTGCCCTGGTCTGGGGAGCTTTCTGCTCTCCTCCGTCCCACTGAGCTCCATCCTCTCCTCAGATCTCACCTTCTGACCTCCTTTTTTTTTTTTTCCCCGGGAGTCGATTAGACAAAGGAGGTACGTTGTCATGTGGATGGTATATACAAATAAATTGCATTGTATTTTTTCTCTTTTAGGGTTGATTTTAATCTTGCATTTCAAAAGCATGCTAGTAGCGGTTGCAAGTCAAAAAAATATAAAGTAGGATTGTTAAAGTGCCTGTTTGGGTCACGCGTTTGTGAAAATGAGTGTGTTGATATTGCTTGAATAGATCGGAGAACTTGTGATCCTCTGAAATTAAAAAGCAAGGAGAAACACGGTAAAAATGTGATGGTGGGGGAGAAACTTTCGTCTCTTCCGTTTGTGGGTGGTTACGTCAGTTGTAGGGTAGTAGGAGCAAAGGGGTTTCTGTGCTCAGCTATTAATTTCATTACTGCTTATATTTAATTGATGTGAAACTAATTGTGATTGATTTAAAAGGTAGGTGCAGAGCTTTGGAAAGTGAAGTTTAGGAAAACCAAGTAGAACTGTAAATAATAATAAGTTCATTAAAATACTGTTATGGCTGCAGATAAATGATTTAGGATTATAACTTGCTGTTGCTTAAATACACAATTGACCTTACAAACAACAGATAGTACAGAAACCAAAAGTTTTCGAGATAACCTTTATTTTTAAAGGAGAGCTAAAGGGGAATTGAAGCTTTGCATGGGGCTTCTTATATTTCATGTATGCATTTGCATTCATGCTTTTTGTTACATAGAACTTTGCAGACTTCACGCTCTCATACACGTTGCTTGAATTCTTGCCCCTCTTGCCCAATTTTCTGATGATTTACTGCACTCAAGAAATATTTATGTATTCACTCTGGGAAAACACGGAGACGTTACTTCTCTGTTAGATAGTTTTGCTCAAGAAGTAATCTACTTGAAGGTGGGGGGGTGGTGTCTAAAATCTTGAATGAAAGTCTTAAATTAAAATGTTTATACTGCTCTGCGTGAATATAGATAGTTCTGTGTTTTCCAGAGAGCTGATGATTAGAAAAATGATAAATCATTAGACAGCACTAGGGAAGGTATGTCACATGAAGCTTGGAGGAGGATGACTAACTAGGTAAAGGATGAGTCAGAAGCTGACAAAGTTCTTCAGAATTTGGTAATTAACAGAAGTGAAAATAGGAGTCAGCAGGAGCTAGAATGACAAAGATCTCTAACTTCTAAGAAAGCAGAAATCCCGGTGGTATCATGGCGGGTCTGTATCCTGACAGAGGATTTGGTTTGTTGTCCTGTATGTGATAGGTAAATTCCAAGTATATCACAGAAAAGTATGAAATGTCCTTTGGAGGACAACTGTAGAATGTTCTACCCTCCAAAAAAACATTTTCCCTTACCTCCCCCTGTAAGGCTTGTATGCTGAATCATAAGGACTTAGAAATTTTCTTTTTATTAGAGCTTTGGCTAGTCTTATTAAATATGTCACATTATGTCCAAGTTTTTTTACAAACTTTAGAGGTGTTTGGTAATACATTTCCTGCATTTGGTGGTAACTTTTGGGTTTGGGGGTGTCAAGATGCATTTTTATATTGCTGTCTTTGGGAATGAAATGCCTAATTTGTCTTCACCTTCTATGTACCTCTACCTATACAGCTTTTTTTTTTTGTCTTTTTTTTTCTTTTAAGTAGGCATGGAAGATTATTAGATACTTATGTCACAGCTTTGGCCAGTGAGCTCTGCCTGTGGGGGTCTAATTAGCTGCCCTGTTATATTGCCATATTATGTTGTTTGGCATGTAACAATCACTTATTTTTATTTTTTTCCTCTGACCCTCCTATCAAGGGAAACCACAATAATTGAAGGGGCCTCTGATTTTGTAGCCCTTTCGCTAGATATGTTTGGGTGTATTATTTCAGTATTCTCGAGCAATTTTTATTAGGCTTCTCATGGCCAAATCTTGTTCTCAATAAGATTAGTGGGAAATGTCCCCTTACTTCTTTGGGTGCAGATTTTGCTACTGTGCATTTATAACTTCAAAGACAACAATAAATAGCTAGTATCCATCACTGGAGTGAAACACACTTGAGTGAAAGGGCGGAAAGAGGTGGCAATGCTAAGAAACGTCTCTGAATGTCAGAATCAATTAAAATACTACTTAATTTAAATTACTGATTTCATGGCATTATTCTAATTCATGGAGCCTTTTAACGCCATGAGTTCTATTTGGAAATATTAGCACTAAAAAGTAGTGGGTGGCTGAAAGCTGTGGGTTTGGGGAATTTTATTATTTTAATTTTTTTTAGGAGATGAGAAACTTGGAGTCCGTCTAGCTTATGAAAGCGTAGATGGAAGATTCAAGGTACAGGAATACGAAGGAGAGATTGATTCAAGACCCTTTCCTTGCTGCTTTTTAATCTGCTGCAATTACTGTATATTCTTAACCTTATAAGTAAATGAAGTTGGAAACTTGGCCATCCCTTAAAACAAAAACAAACAGCTTTGATGCATTGGGTTTCAGAGAAAGACGCCACCACCATCGCCTGCAGTGTGGTGGTAACCTAAGGGTCAGGCGAACTTGAACTGCAGCATTAGGTCTGTCCTTATGTCTATCAAGCTTTTCCTGTGAACCGGTACTCCCTGCGCTGCTGCCGGGCTCGCACGCCGCTGCTGCCGCAAAGTTTTCAGAGCAGCTCCTTCCTGGTGTGTTTGGCATGAAAGAGAAGAGAAATACATGTCATCTGCTGGTTTCTCCTCCTCCGCTCAGAAGGAGCTCTTACCTTCCTGTTTCACTCGCTGATGAGAACTTCGCCTGAGCTACTGTGATGGCAAATAATGTGATTTAAAAAGAAATATGTTTTGGCATGCCATGTTTATCTTACGATAGGACTTGTTAAGTATCTTACCATGGACATGCTACAGTTGACTAAAAACTCGAGCCAACATTTTGCGTTTTATTTCATCCATCACGTGCATTTTCGATGCTTGCTTAAATTTTCAAACCAGTAGCAGCAAAATCCAGCTTTCCATAAGTATCCACCAGCTCTTAGCCTCATTTTTCAGATTGTGGTGCTCCATACTGCTTTAAAATATGATCTAATCTTTGTAGGAATGGCTCTGTTACAAGCATTCATATACTAAACACATGCTTGCTTCAAAAAGTAGTTTAAAAATTTAGGTGGTAGCTGATCTGAAGGATGAATTGCCTTTTTAAGAATTTCCCCCAATGTTGCTATTTGTGTTTGCTTAAAACTTAGTACTTTCCAAATTAGACAAGACAACCAATGAAAAATAAGTTTTGTGAAATAGTAGTTTTCTGGTTTTGAGTATTACAAACCCAAGGAGCCATTTACACTTTGGATCTTAGAGTTGTGATGCTGCACAAGATGATTCAACCAGAACTGAACCTCCAGTCACTTTAATGTATTCACAGGTTTTGGTTTTTTAAGCCAGAGGAATCATTATAACATTTAGTACAACCTTCAGTATAACAGGCAGTAGATTTCTCATCAGCTTGCTTTGTATGGAGTCCAGGACGTTTGGAATTTTAAATCTTAACTTTCTCCTCTAGTATTGCCAGTGCACACCTCTTGCAGCAGGCAAATGCTTTCACTTGCAGGGCCAGGCTAAGGAGCACTTACTGATAGAAAAAGTGACAGTGAACTTCAAAAGAAATAAAAAAAACCCCTAAAACACACAGTGTTTCAAAGCTTGACCTCTGCTAACTTGACCCTCTGTTTCAGGGCATTTTGTTTGTATTGGTTGCAAAGGGATGGCTGTGGGTCTGCAGCGACACAGCAAGCGAGCACAAAACCCTGTAACTGGAAACTTCTCAGTGATTAAATCTTGATTATTGGAATACCTTGATTATAATCGTGATTATTTTGTTCCTTCTGATTTTTGAAACTTCTGGATGGGCTTAAAGCACATTACCTTCATAACCATGAGAACTAGAAAGTGTTTGCAGCGAAAGCCAGGATCACTCATGCAATCTCATGGACCTGCACATAAAGTCCCGAGAGAAACACAAAATACCTCTTTTTAAAAGAAAAAAAAGTGGTAACATTTAGAAAACATCTAATATGCTTTTTTTTTCCCCCTCCGTTATTTCCCTTAGCTGCTTGGATTAGCAAATTTAGTTGGGAGAACTGTATACGGTTTGTATTTTTAATACTCTCCTGGACCCATTCGTGCCCTTCCAGGGATTTCTCAGGAGTAACAAGGGGACTGCCCAGCATGGACAAAGCAGTTAGTTATTTCCGGAGAAATTTCTTGTTCCTGACAGTTGGAGCAGGAACAAGACACAGGCTTTCTTGCTTTTGCTGCCTTTCTGCTTGGCAGGGTGGGGAAAGACCAAGAAGGAAGGGGAGAGGGAGTACCTGGCGGGTAGTGGAAGCAGGGGATGGAGATGCACAATATCGTTAGGGCTGTACGGAGGTGTTTGGATCTGGTTAGTTCTCCTTGTGCGTGAACGTTTTATGCAACAGTTTGCTTAAACAAAAAGAAGATAAACATTTTTGTAAAATCGCCGAAGTAGCAGCATTGTGCAGCAGGACACCGTCATAGAAATCTTCTTTTTTAAGTGTAGTAGATAAAGGAAGCATCGGGGGTGCAGGTAGCCTGATCTGCCAGAGATCTCAGTGAAGTGCCAGTTGTGTTTTGGTTTTGTGTTTGTGTGTATGTTCCCTGCGTTGTTAGATGCTTCTGTGTCTGAAGGAGTGCTAGATGCTGCAGGAGCTTTTGAGAGGTATGAAAAACATTTCTTCTCAAAATACTGGGAAGCTCCCTCCACCCCCGTTGTTTATTGGAAACTTTTCCCCCTTCATAAGATATTTGATTATGGTGTAATGCAGCTAATTTAAGCATCTGTTTATCACTGCCTGGCTAGACTGAATGTGAAATTTCAATTGAATTACCTCCCAAGAGAGCTTTGAGCTCTGAGGGTAAAACAAATCATTTTCTCTCCACTCCCCTGGGATTGTCAATAAAAAGAATTCATCTAAATAGTTTGCATGCGTTTAAAAATGTTGCATCTACTAGACTTGGTTTTGTTGTTAGTGGAAAATTGCCAGTGTGCGTGGAATATCGGCTTTAACTTGACTATGAGAGTGTTATAGCATGGTAGTACAGTGTCTGGAAAGGCTACAGCTATGAAAGCATGTGCAGCTAAGCAATTCGTATTTGATCAATAAACATGTATGTTTTATTTTAGAACAGAAGATGGCATATAAAGCTGAGCTTACTACAACCTCAGACATAAGCTGCCACCAGCCCAGTAGCTTCTCCAGCACTTCCAGTTGGCATGTTGCAATAAAGTAAATTATTGCTGCGGGGCTGGTGGGACACTGTGAGCCCCTCATCAACACTGCAGCTTTGTCTGCCCCTAAATATTTGTGTGTGCCCGTGTTATTAAAAGTATTTCTGCTTCCACAGGAAACAGTAGATTTTCTCTTTTATTTGTCATCATGTCAACAAAGATCTGGGAGATGGCACAGTGCAGGTTTTTCTTGCTCTGCAAAAAAACCTAGCTACTAGGTTTACATCTCCTCTGCTATTTTGGTAGTGTGAAGAGAGGAGATGTTCCTTCTAGTTTGCCTTACTTGGACTTGAAGTGAAATCTGCTGCCATCCACATGCAGAAGACCTTCAGATCTGATTTGTAGGTGCTTTTACCCTGGACTGGGCTGCTCTGCTGGGTGCAGGTGCTGCCTTCACTCAAACTGGGATGTGTGGACGTGTCCGTGAGCCGCAGGCAGCAGTCTATGTGCTGGTGATTGCCGAGTGTCCTCCGCCCAAGTTCTCCTCCAGTTGACTTCACTGACTGGGAAGGAGCTTTATGGTGACTGTCTCAACATAAATAACTCTGGGCTGTGTTTCCAGATGCAAGCAAGGACAAAAAGATTGGGCTTCCTTATGGGATTATCCACATTAACCTTTGTGCCCATCACCTGAGTCTCACCAGTGGAGACACCACTGTGCCCTTCAGCTCCGATCTTCTGGCGTACTTGGAGCTGCAGCGTAAAGGCTAAGGGTAATCTCATTCAAGCAGGAAAATTGCAATCCCAAGAGTAGTAAAACTGGAAGGTGTCATGACTGTGAATGCTTGTACCCTCAACCAGCATGTAGGTAACCTAGAGAGCAAGCAGACCAAAGGGAGGTGGATGGCAGAATTTGTTTCACTGACAACTCTCATCTTGCCAGGAGCAATTCCAGCTGAGAGTTAGAAGAAGGTCCAGCTAGCGGTAGCGAGATGCTTCATCAGCGACCACCTCGACACCAATTTGCCTTTTATGGTGTGGATACTTAAAATTTGCTCTTGTACAGGTGTTCAGGCAGTGCAGAAAAACTTCTTTAAAGATCTAGTAGCGATAGCAGGAAGAAGATTGGAGGTACCTGTGCAGAGTGAAAGCCTGTTGATTATTTTGTAGTGGAGACACGTTCAGACCTGCAAGAGCTAGCCTGGGTTAGCGGCTAAACTCGTGTCATTGCCCTGTTACTCTTTAAGTCTCCTGTCCTTGTTTGATTTTCATTGATTATAAAAAACATCTCATTATGTTAACTGGGCTAATTTTAGATGACATAGCAGTTGGGATGACAGTCAAAAATGAGAGTCCGAAAACTGCGCAAACTTTTAAATAAAACAGATGAAAGCTTAAAGAAATTTCACAGTTTGCTTGTTTAGGAGTTTGGTGTTTCTGTGGTCATTCTGATAGTTGGTCATGTTTAATGGCAGAGCCTAAGGAAGTTAAATGCCATGTACATAGCTGGTATATTTTCATGACAGCTGTAATCAGTTCCTGCAGTTATCACTGGGAGGGTTTGAAGAGGGAGGCACAATATTGCTTTTTTGCTTGTCGATAATTGCTTTAGGATGGGGGATTGATTGTTTGAAATACTTGTTTGCAGAACAATAGAAATTATTCACAGATTGCAATGATCTAGGAATGATTACGTCTAAATGTGAATTTAAATTATAGCAATGTTCATTGTTAGCAGCAAAGACATAATTGTGGTAAAGATCATTCTGGATTTTTATTCCAAAACAGTAGTAGACCAGAAGTCTGCGGGTACATTGGAGCTTTGGCACATGTTGTGAGATGCTAATAGTCTGTATTTCCTTTCTGGCTCTAAATATGGAACTGTTTTGACAGTTTAAGTATACTTTAAAACGATTAATCCTGACAGGGTTGATAGTAACCTAAGAAATTTTTTTTTTTAAACCCCGAAACTGCAGTTTATCTTAATGAGTAGTTTGCACTGTCAGCAGCAAAGCCCTGTTACTGTGTGTAATAGGGTTTAGAGGCTATCATGATGAGAAAGGACAGGTCTTGTAAAGTACATGACTAGAAGTAGCGACGGCCCCTTCTCCGTAGCCATCCATGGTCTTCCAGTGTGCTCCCAGCCCAAGGTGCTTCACCTGTGCCTCTCTCACCTTGCTTGTAAAACAACGTTAAGAACAAATTTATTTTTGAGATCCTTGAACTGAAATAGTCTTCTTTTAGGAGAGGTGTGCAAAGGTACCAGCTGCTTAAGATAAAACAGATACGAGAGTTTGTGTAATGTTAAAAGCAAGCACCTACATGAGAATAATCTTGGAGTGTCTCCAAATGCAAATAAGTCCCATGTCACAAAAAGTCAGAAGTCTCCCTTGAATGAAGATCATTACCCTCAGGGTGCATGTTGGTCACTCTTTAAAATTCTTATAAAAACAAAGAAATTAATTATCCAGTATAAAAATGGGGCATACGTCTCCTGGCAAACATTCAATTAACTTTTTAGTGCTTGCTACTTAATGTTGTGTTTGACCAGTCGAGCATTGAGAACGACTTTCCTTTGAAAGGGAGCTGGGGTGGAACGTGGCATTGCGCTGGAGCTTTGCTCCGCCGGCCAGTTGTGGCTGGTCATCAACATTTTTCCCATGATCGTTGAGTGTGGAGCTAGTTATATTTTACTTATGCATGTGAGATGTAGTTTGCTTTGGGACAGGTTTTTTGTAGGCTGGATGATGTTTTATTGAGAATATAATTTAGCTAGTTTTGCAATCATAGACTGGATTGCAGTGGTTGAGCATGAACTACCAATTAAAAGCAACTGTATAATACTTTTAATTCCCATGACTAATGGGCTGAAAATACAGAGCTCTTTGACCTGGATCCAATCCAACCTAAAGATGAATTATGCTACATAGATCACGTTTTCTACCGTTAAAATGGCAAATGGTGCAAGTGTAAACCCCAAATTTAAAAAAATACTGACTTCCAAAGGATGAACTGATGTGATAACATATATTTTAAGAATAATGCTTGAGAAATACTTGAATAACTTTTTTTTTTTTTAGAACTTTTACCTATTTCTATACACATCAATATCATTTATAATCTCCTTTCACCTTTAATCTCCTGCTGCTTTGCTAACAAGTGATTGCATATTGAAACAACTGGAAGGGAAAGATTCTCTGGGTTTGTTCTGTTTTGTTTTTTTTACTGAGTGCCCCATGTCCTTTAGACTGGCAGTATAAATCTCATTGTTACAAGATATAATTTTTTTTTAAGTGCATCCTGTATGTTGAGATTCTCAATTTGATCTTTGATTGTTTTATATTAATTTTTTTTCCTCCAAAGGATCACTAAAATTGTTAAATTTGGAGTTAAATCCCATAATGTAAATAGCTAAGTTTTGTTGTTCTTGTAAGCAGAACAAAATTAAATATCTATGGGTTTAAACTTAAGGCTGGTTGGACTGCTAAAAGCTGTATAAATATGCAAGGCGCCAGAGCTTATGTGAAGGAAAGTGCTCTGCTCGTCAACCGAGGGAGTGATTACGTGGCAGGGCAGAAGGAGCTCTCTTGGAAACAGGGGAAATTATCAGCGTACCAGGACAGAATGCAAAGGTTGATCTGCTGAATACAAATAAAGTATTGAGCACCAGGTTCTGCCTCATGGAGCTGGTGCTTTTGGAACCGCTGTGATAAATGCTCTGATAAATTCGAGGCAATGAGTGCTATTGCAAAAGCCTGATGAAGGCTAGAAAGTGTCCAGCTAGTAGGAATTGCATTGCTTGGTCAGGCACAATGAAATTAAATAGAATTTGCTTTAGTGAAATTGCATCAAGGATGATTAAAGGTGCTGCTGGGAGAAGGTGGTGATCACCTTTCACTGAAGCCACTTCAGTGACTCCATCGCTTACTTTGGTTTTGGTTTTTTCTCCTTTGCTTGTTTCCCCTAACTTCAAGCCTCCCCTCCCTCTGCTGTTCCTGTCCACTGCTGCGTTGTGCCCCTGCCCCGGTCCTGGAGGTCCCACCAGGGCTGCTTCCAAGAGCAGGGAGCTGTCAGAAGCCGCTTGCCAGCACCGTTCCTTGGGACCGCAAGAGTTGGCCCAAATACACCGGGTCCCACATGTCCCTCCAACACGGCGTTCTTCATTTCCCCCATTCTTTGATAATTGTGTTTTGGCTCAAGGGCTGGCCTTCTAGCTTTGCTGCCAACAGCTCCAAAAAGCTGATCTGCATAACCGTAGTGAGACCGAGACGTGCGGGTCGGAGCTGCTCTCCGCTCCATCCACAGCTCTGCTGTCCGGATCTGCGGTCGGGATTCAAGTCCGTCTCTCATTTCCAGCTACGTCACCGGGCAGTCTCTGATCCCTAGCCGGTAAAGCCACCTCTGGTGTACTAGCACGGGCTTCTCACCTGTGTGGCTAAACTGCTCTTCGGATGTTTTCTTGATGCAGAGGTCTGCAGAAGAGTCCGAGTCAAACTCCTGTTGGTTTTGCTTTAATATTTTTGCATTTTATATTACTTTATAGGGGCCTACGGCCTCATGCGTGTCGAACAATGAATTGTAAGAGAATTCGCGTGTTTCCAGTTGTTTTGCTTTCCTAAAATACGACGGCAGAGCAACGCCCGGTGGCTGCCAGCAGGACCGAGGCCGCGCTGCGCTCCGCTGTGTTTGCAGGGGAGCTGCGGTGCCACGAACGTGAAGTTTGAGTGACTCCAACTGGGTTTTGCCCCAGGTGGGCTGACCGTATAACCGGTCTTGTAAGGTAAAACAAAACACATATGCACACAGAAATACACGCACACGTGTATATAATTACATGTAACATCCATATGTTACCGAGACAGTATCTCATGACTTTTTTGTTTCTGTTTGATATTTAAATACATCAAACGGCAGTGGGACCAGACTTACGTACTCTAAATTAGAGGTGCCTTCAAATTCATATAAGAACCCCTTAGCACTGTAAGTGGAGACTGTCTCCTCAGTGTATATATTTTCCTGAAGGGTTTGATGTTTTACCTCTTCTGTTGTTGGTTAATACTAGACTGAGAAGTGTAAAGAATATTTTTTCATGATTACAGTTGTTGGAGCAGTGCATGTGCACAGCTATATTCGGTCGTTTATTCCCTCTTCATTTTTGTAACAATTGTAGCATGAACTAATTATTTTCTCAGTTTGAGATGTATCAGAGTTGCATTTGATAACTGTTTATTTTACAGATGCTTTTTTGAAGGAGTGACCTAAGCTTGGACGTGGGGTCCTCTGCTCTGCTCCTTTCAAAGGCACAGGGAAGGTCAGGGGCTTTGCTGGGGGAGAAAAGGTTGGGCAGATTTGTGCAGCACCTTCACCCATATATGAATATCCAGGTGAAAAGTTAATGCTGCCACTAACGGGATTATCTTCTGCTCCATGCTGGCACGTCCCTTTATTGCCCAGACAACAGCGGGGTGGCCAAATGGAGCCACATGGCTCGGAGGAGATGGGGAGAAGGAGAGAAGCACAGATGTTTCAGTGAAGAGATCAGCACACTGTTGGGTTTAAACCATTTCTCTTTGCTTATCCTGGGAATCGGAGCCACCGAAATGCTACCTTCTCTCTGCCGTTGACTCCCTTCCAAAGGATTTGCTGTTGGCCAGTACGAAGGAACCTCAAATACGCCGCGGAGCTCGAAACCTGCACCAAAATGAAGCTGTATTAGTAATAATAATAAGAGTTCCAGTTTCCTACAGATTTAAATTGGCTCAGTAAATTTGACACCACGTTTAGCTTCTGAGGTGATAATGCATCAGATTACACCGTGTGGTTATTTTTCGTGGCGTGTCAGTAAAATAGAAACTAATATTCTATTTTGGCATTTTGGAGATGTTTCTTCAGAGGGTTAAGCTTTCAGTGAGGATTTAAAGGCTGTTAGTGTAAATGTGACTGTTCTGTGTCTTTTTCGATTCAGGCAGCCTCCTTCTATTATAGAGAAAATGTTAACAACTTAGTATTTTGCTTTGGAGTTATAGATGGTAGAGTTTTAGAACATAAATAGATGCTTCTGTATGGAAAAAAAAATAGCAATAGCACTTGAAAGAGTTCATTATCTTCATATTTCCATAACTTCATTAGTTTCCTAACTTACCTGGTGCTTAAGCAGCGTTTTCTGGGTGCTTCCTAAGCACACAAAGGGGCAGTTTTTTCCCTGAAAAGCTCAGTCTTGAGGCATAAATATATGATTTGATAACGCGGGAAGCAGTAAACGGTGACCAGCTCTGTAGAGTTTTAACTGTAAAAACTGTTTAAAAAAATTTGCAAGCTATTCTTTAACAGAAAATAAGGTTCTCAATTGCACTAATACTTTTCTTGAAAGGGATTTTGCTTTTTGTAGAAAACTGCCATTTTGTGGTAAACCAGAAAGCTTTTTTTTTTTCTTGTAGGGAAAAGTTCTTTGCAGGAAACCATTTTCTGACCAGCTTTAAAATACAGAGATAGCAGAGACCACTTACAGTTTTTTCTCATGCCTCCTAAGGAAACTAAATACTAAACTATCAACATTATGTGAGGTTTACTGAAAGCAGGAAAGGTCCTTGCTTTTTTATCCTTTGCCTGTACCCCAGGAGAGGAAGAAAATAAAATAAAATATGAATACCAGGGTATTCTTGCCCCCAAAGTTGTTACTGGGGGCTTTAGCTGCATCAGTCTTTCCTCTCTTCTCTGAAACTGTGCTTATTGGTCCCACTTGCAGCAGCTGGCATGGAGATGGCAGCAGCCTAAAACCTTCAAAAAAGTGTGATAGGAGAGGAGGGGAAACAGGAGGAGGTTACATTGACTTTTTCCAGGAAAAAGTCACATTTTTGCCAAATGTTGATATGGCAAAAGCTATTCAAGGGAGAAACCAGAGTTTCCGTTTGGAAATGCTGCTGTACCGTGGCATGGAAGTTGTCCCTGGGTCAACTCGTGTGCCTTCTTTGTTCCCTGGATGGACTTCAGTTTCTTCATCTGAATGACTGTGCCTTTTCATTAAGCTGTGCTGGTAAACCAGAGAAAACAGTCTGGTTGGAAAGCTGCATGTACAGAGGGCAGCAAGGAGGGGGAAAAAAAGAGGCACCAAACTGCAGTGACCATGCGATGCAGTGATGGTGGTTCTAGAAGGATACATTGGGTTTTCATCTTTTAGATGAAAACCAACCTCATGGTCCCAGTAGCACTTTCTAGTAGCACTTAGTATTTGCTAAATTGTGTGCTTGCCCATTAACCTTACTTTACCATATGTGCAACATCAGCATTTGTGTTAAAGCAAAACCGTGTCAGAAGGCACTTCATTAATATAATGATGGGTCTCTTTGGATTGCCCTATAAATATATGTCGTTGCAATACCAGGTATCATTCCCAGACTCTGCGGGAGCAGCTTAGGTCAATTTGTGTAGCAAATAAGTGGCCAGACTAGTATTAGCATGTGAGATTTCTTGATTCCTGGCCTCTTACCTGACCTTAAAGAGCATGGTAATTTTGAAATAATTGGTATTTTGTCACAGAATCATAGAATAGTTTGGGTTGGAAGGGAACTTTAAAGGTCATCTAGTCCAACCCCCTTGCAATCATCACGGACATCTTCAACTAGATCAGGTTGCTCAGAGCCCTGTCCAACCTGACCTGCAATGTTGCCAGGGATGGGCATCTGCCACCTCTCTGGGCAACCTGGGCCAGGGTTTCACCAGCCTCATTGTCAAAAATTTCTTTTTTATGTCTAGTTGAAATCTACACTCTTTTAGTTTAAAACCATTAAACCCTGCTAAAAAGTCTGTCCACATCTTCCTTATAAGCCCCCTTGAAGTACTAGACAGCTGCAAGAAGGTCTCCCCGGAGCCTTCTCTTCTCCAGGCTGAACCCCCCCAGCTCTTCCAGCCTGTCCTCCCAGCAGAGCTGTTCCAGCCCTCGGAGCATTGCTGGGGTCTCCTCTGGCCCCACTCCAGCAGGTCCATGTCTCTCCTGTGCCGAGGGCTCCAGAGCTGGACGCAGCACTGCTGGCCATGCGGCTTTGGGTGCAGCCCAGGACACGGTTGGCTTCTGGGCTGCGAGCGCACATGGCCGGCTCATGTCCAGCTTTTCATACCCCAGTACCCCCAAGTCCTTCTCGGCAGGGCTACTCTCCATCCCTTCATCTCCCAGCCTGTACTGATACCGGGTGTTGCCCTGACCCAGGTGCAGGACCCTGCCCTTGGCCTTGTTGAACCTCATGAGGTTCACATGGGCCCATTCCTTGAGCTTGTCCAGGTCCCTCTGGATGGCATCCATTCACTCCAACGAATCAACTACACCACTCAACTTGATGTCATCTGCAAACTTGCTGGGGGGGCACTTGATCCACTGTCTGTGTCATTGATGAAGATATTAAAGAATACTGGTCACAGTACTCCCCTGAGGGAGACCACTTGTCCATCTGGACATTGAGCCATTGACCACTACCCTCTGGATGCGACCATCCAACCAATTCCTCATCCACCGAACAGTCCACCCGCCAAATCCATCTCTCTCCAGTTTAGCGAGAAGGATGGAAGGATGTTGTGGGGCACCATGTCAAAGGCCTTACAGAAGTCCAGATAGACAACATCGGTAGTTCTTCCCTTGTCCACTGATGTGGTCACTCCACCATAGAAGGCCACTAGGTTGGTCAGGCAGGGCTTGCCCTTGGTGAAGCCATGCTGGCTGTCTCAAATCCCCTCCCTGTCCTCCATGTACCTTCACATAGCTTCTAGGAGGATCTGCTCCATGATCTTCCCAGGCACAGGGGTGAGGCTGATGGGTCAGTAGTTCCCAGGGTCCTCCTTGCTACCCTTTTTAAAAATGGGTTTAATTGTTAGGGTTTACTATGAAAATAAATAATATTTGCATATTTTTCATTTTGGCAGTCATGTGTTCAGAGGCCTCAGCCCAAACAAGCAAGAACAACGTTACAATAGATGAATAAACAACTTTGTTGATGCTCTTAGTTATTGGCAGTTGCTATAGCGATAGGCTGCCACAGATTCCCGTATAAACGTTCTGGTATGTGGCTGCTCACCACATCAGTCAGATTGGAGGTGCATCCTCCCTGGTAATGGAGATGGTAAAAATACCTTAGCTACGTATATGCCATAAAATTGGGGTTTCATGGTACTTGGAATGGCAAGAGTTATATGTCCATGTGGTTTGGTTGGTTGTTTTTTTCCTGTAGCAGTACAAACTGTGAATCAATTCCCAGAAGTTTGTCCAGTGGGAAAACTCCACGTGAAGTCTCTTTTTGTTGCAGCATCCCTGTACTTGGTCCGGCTAGTGCCAAAGCAGTGCAGCTGTGTAACAGTGGTGGAGGAGTCCCATTTTGCAACGTACTTCTGAGACTGTAAAACTTCATTTGAAGGGCAGAAGCAGAACACTTGGAATGCACCTCCTTATTCCTAACGTCAAGCTCTCAACTCCATGAGTGTTTTGATGGCATGGGATGGTTTCTTCTTTCTGGCTTTAAACAGTGGCTTTTCCCAGGTTCTAGCAAATTTTTCACTGGTTCTAAATTTTGTGTTTACAGGCTGCTTGTTGTGCCTATTTCCCTCCTCACCAAACAATAGCTTTTCATGTAGCAAGGTGTAACCCAGATCTTCACCTCCAGCGTAATGGGGAGCGTAGTTTTGGAGCACTCAGCGCATCAAAATTTGACCCAGCTGCGTTTATTTCAGTGAGGGATCTTGTACACGCGTGAGGACACTGGGACATAGCCAGTGCCTTCATTCGTATCTCACATTGCTCGTTCAAGTAAGTTGTGCCGTGTCTGAGCAGCTGATCAGTAGCGATCCCTTCCTTAGGCAGGAGGAAATCCCATAGAAAAATTGATTATTAACACGATGCTGTAGAAATACAAGGGCAGAAAAGGCAGGAAATTGGGTTTGGGTTTTTGATAGCTGTTTTAATTTGGCTACATAGAAAATGCCCACAAATTAAATTACGTCCTTTGGTTGTAACATGAATATGGATTTTGGTATACCTAACTCTGCATGCATTGGAAGTCTGGTTTTGGCTGTGAAGAGCTGTGCATAGAGCACAAAACATTTTGGGATGGATAGGAGGGGATGTGCTGCTTGTACAAGAGAATTTTATGTTGAAATACATACTAAAAAAAAAAAAACCACGGAACAACATAATTTCAGCTACAAAGTGTTACTTTCAGGCCTTCGTATGTTTGCTTGACTGTAATCTCATTAACTTTTCTTTTAATTGAATATGGAGGCAGAGTTGAGCTCTGAAATTTAGGTTTAAACGTTTTTTAAAAAAATGAAAATTGCTCCTGTTGAGGGATTTGGTTCAGGATCCTCTTTAAACATTTATGGGAATATTCACACTGGCTAATACAGGCTAATACAGATATCTGCGTTGTTTGACACGTGATTACAAATGGGAACCAAAGATTCCCATAAAGCCGTTGAACAGAGAGACAGGGAAGATGATTCAGAACATTGGATATCTAAACTACAGGCAGGCTGCTTCCTTCTTTGTTTTGCAGATTGTTTTGGTTTTAAACACAACACAATCTGCAAAAATGCCACTATTTAAGTTTTCTTTTTTAATGTGGCTCGTCATTGCTAAATTGAAGAACCTGGGATGAAAAAAAGCACGTTATGTGAATTAAATGTGGCGGTGGACAGTGAGTGTTTGTGTTACCGCAATAGTATCACAGGTTCATTTCCTTTGTGTATCTTACTTCAGTTTTCCAAACTAGGATGGGGTTTTTCCAGCTTTTTCTGTATACTTTTCCAGGGGCTTTTGTTTCCAAAGATGTAAATTGAAAGGGATGACATTTCCACGCAAAGAGAAGAAATGTTTATTTTAAGAATGCACAAGTACCCAGTTACAGTATAACTTGTTGAATCCTCGATGCCAGACTGGCTTTGCTTGGGAGATGAATGTGAATTTGAAAAGGACCCTGTCAAAGTAATTGGGCTCTGCAGCTTACTCCTGTTAGCCAAATCGTGGCTTCATGCTCCTCTGTTTTGTCTTTTAAGCATGCAGTAGCAACGTTTAAGGAACAAAAAGTTTGCAGCCTTGGTGCGTGTGGTGAGATATCGCCATGGTTTGCGTACTGTTTCCAAACACAGGCCAAGCCTTCCCCTCCGCCCCCTCCCCAAAAAGACGAAAATAAGGAAACAAGCACCCAAAAATCTCCATACAAGCAGAGAGAAGCAAAATGAGCAAAACCTCAGCTGAGTTTTCGGTTAGAGTTTGGGGTTTTTTCTCCCCTACGCCGATGTTGTTGCTAACCTACGGACGGAGCAGCCTGCGGCGGCGGGGAGCTGCGCCGAGCTCCGGGCGGGCTCGCTGGCCGGGCTGGGCATGCCATAGGGCACGGCTGCGACTCGCGGTGTCCGGCCGCACGTCCCCAGCTGTGCCTTCGGTCCCCGGGCGCAGTGGAGATCGGCGCCGACTCCATCGTGGTTTCAGCTGTCACAGAAGAGGAGACTGGTTGTTTGAAGCAGGCTACCATGTTTTTGTCGTGCCTTCTTTCTCTGCCAAAGCTGTACGGATGCAGGGAGTGAGAATATCCTCCTGCCAGCTTTCTGGAGGCATTTTTATACCCACGCTTCACTGTAACTCAGGAAAGCAATAAAACAAGGGAAGGGGATGGCATAAGGATCAGCTGAGCTATAGCAGTCACTTCCTGAGCGTGCTTGACCTTGCATATATTATTTTCTTTTCATCTAACTGTTGCATCTGTACCTGCAGACAATGTGCTCTTAGAAAAATTAGAAGTGGGAATTAAATATTGTGATACAGTAAAGCTGGGGGTTTCTCATATAACTTTGCAGAAACGTCCTGCTTTCCACTGATCTGTTATTCAGCATTTAGAGATGTAAGATTTGCAGTCCTTTTTCTGGCATATTTTTTAATACTGTACGCTTCTTGCACTCTACTTTCCCGTTCAGATTTCTGTATTTCTAAATGTTACGTGTATGGAAGAGGGTTCATAAATATATATGTTCCTTGACGGTTTCAGTTCATGCATGCGTATATGAATATATATCCCTCGATGGAGTTTCAGTTCTGCTGCAGACGCAAACGGATTTCTCCTTCTTTATCAGTGGCACCATTAGCAGAGATAGAAATGGAAACTTTTTCAACTAAAACCAGCTGGGATATCATTGATCAAGATACAGTCTAGCCCAGGAAAATGGGGTGTAAGTAGTAATTGGAGCTGTAATACAGTTGAAATGATGTTTTTCTTGCTGTTTGTTTTGAGGATATTTCATGACCTATTCATTCATTCATTCATTCTCTCCCTTTTCCCTTAAAAATACAAATTTCTCAAAGCTAAAGAGGGGTTTAGGGCTGCTTAAACAACAGATGGAAAGGCTGTAATTTTGTTCTTTCAGAAAATATTTAATAATATATTAAAAGTTTGTAGAAGGGGAAGTATGACTCTCTAAGGTATTTTCAAATCAGTGACATCTTTTTCCTTTAATGTGTTATACTTAACATTGCTGTTTAAAAGCATGGAATGAGACTTCATAGGTTTGTGTTGGTTTTGTGTTGGGGTTTTTTTTTTCTTTTTAAAAAAGAGCCTTCCCAAGACACTGGATTTACATTTTAAAAAGAAAACACATTACAAAGACCCTGCCATTAACTGTACAGAAATGAGCATTTGATGATGAGTTTCAAAGGAAACAGATGAAGTGGTTAGCAAGTACTGCGGCATTTGGCACGTGTGCAGATTCAAGCAATAAGTCAAAAAGACACAGATAAAATATTGTCAGGGAGCTGGCTTTGTTGCTTCTATTTTGATGCCAAAGATCTACTTTGGAATTACTTTGACAAATTAGAAATGCAGTTTACACCAGCAAGTATTTTTCCCTTAAATTTGGAGTGCCAGGCAGGCAAAACGCCTTGCCTTGACTATCTCCTTTTCAGTACTTACTCTCCATAACCAAGTTCCGGACTCAGCTCAGGAAACTAATTTACTTCCCTTTCTAAAACACATTTTAAAGACAAAAACTAAACTGTATTAAATATTTACATGTCATCAGTCACTGTAATTACCATAGTGTTTATATTCTGTTTGCAGAGAGTGAGGGAGATGGTCATGCAACATCAAGAGGCAGTTGATATTTAGGAGACAACTTCTATCATAGTGTGATCACTGTGAGAATACTTTGAGGCAAGAAAATACTTTTTCCAATCAAATGCATTTTATTAGAAGATTCAATCATCAATCCTGCCTTGCAGTCCTCCTTTCTCAGTTGGCTGCGTGGACATTATTAATTTTCACTACAGGTTAGCCTAGATATGGCTCAGATTTTCCCAGTTTCTTCCCTCCGTAATTCTTTCCATTCTCTCCTTCATCCCAAGTACTTCTTCCCAGCATATGCCCATCTTTTTATACTCTTCTTCATAGGACGGTGATAGTAAAACAGTATTATAGCAGCCCCTAGCAAATGTGGAGTCTGTGTGTATTGACTACATGGGGATTAATGATTGTAGATTGTATACATGCAAAAATAGTTGTACGTCTTTGGCCAGTTGACCTTGCTGCTGATCAGTCTCCCATTGAATTTCTAGTATTAAAAGCTCTGTTACAAAGTCAGAAAATGGCTTTTTTATTAATCAGTATTTGGGAAAAAGAGGAAAAATTCTTGCCTTTTGTACTCAATTTTTGAAAGATCCTCTGCAATTCCTCCTGTATAACACAACAAAGCCACATCCATTCCTAGAGCAGTGGTTAGGTTCTGTGTATCGTGACAGTACATTATCCCAGCTATTTGGAAGGGGTATGGAGCACCAAATTTTAGCTTATACAGTTTATAATATAACAAACAATGTTGATGTGAGAAAAAGCTAGTTTCTTTTAAATGGGGAGAAAAAAAAAGTAGCAATCTAAGAAGTGTTTCTGTCCATTAGAAGTTTGACAGTAACACCTTGGCTGTGAAAAGCTAGAAGAAATTTTAAAAGGTCTGAGTTATTATTTGTTAAAGCTGAACTATAATCTTTATTTCTAAATACACACACGCACACACCTATGCATCACTGTTGTGCTTTGGCTTTTAGCTTCACCCCCAAAAAATGCAGTCCTCTCAAATCAGGCCAGGAAGACTGTTATCTGGGTATTTTGTATGTGAGCATTTTCAGATGTAAACCATGCACACAGTGTCTTGGTTTTATGCTGAGGAAATCCCAAAGCAGCTGAAAAGTCACGCCTGCAGAAAGCCATATGAAGGTACAGTAGAGCCATCTCTTGCGAAAGGTAACAGCCCTTTGCCTAAACTTTGTTCTCCCACACGATGGCACAAAGGACTTTGTCTTATATACCCTGGTGTTACGAAAACTGCAATAACAAATTTCACATCTGAGCAGAGGAAGAAAGCTGGTTTATTTTTGCCTTATTTGCAGTCCCTTCACTCCTACGTAGATGCATCAAGCTCCACGGCAGTTATCTTAAAAGGGTGAAAAGCAGGTTGGAAATCCCATTAGGATTCTGCACAAGGGTCTCTGAGCACTCCACATCTGCAAAAAAAATTAAACATTTCAGCCCATCCCTTCGGACTGCGGACGTAGCAGTGCTCCTCGCGGTACAGAGACGCTCGTACCGTCAGTTGCCGTTTCTTCCACCTACCCTGATGCGAAGTAGTAAGAGATTTTGGCCATAGGACATACAGAGCCATGAGACCAGATAATTGGCATTTTAAAGTGTTGCCAGGATGATGTAAAATTGTGGTTTATTTTCTCATCATTCAGGAGAGCTGTTTGTTTAATTTTTTTTTGACAGTGGCAGTTAGAATAAATGTGCTAGTGTTTCAAAAAGCATAATAATGCATTGTTTTTATGGGGAAACAGAGCTCCAGAGGAAATGATAGTTTGATTTTGTGCATATTTTCTGCAGTAAACATTTTTGGCATTCCTTTTTTTTTTTTCTTTTTTTATTTTTTTTTTTTTTTTTTTTTTTTTGATACTTTATTTTTCCTGCTTGGTTTAATGCAGCATAACCTCCTCTAAATTTAGTGGGAAGTGTAAACGTATGTAATGCTTTTTCTGTGGTTAGAAAATACATGTAGCATTAAGTTATTAAAGCTTGACTTTAAACTATGTCTTGGGCTAATGATTTTACAGTATAATTGCTTTAGTTAATTTGAAGGCAGGTATACATACAGCTTATTCCATTTTGGCACTATAAAGTTTGCCATTGGTATTATACCTCATTTTTTATATGATTTACATAATTTGTGAAACAGATTTAATATTTTGTGTGTGAGCTAATTAGTTTCTGGTTTAGAGCCTTCATTGTATGTTTATTGGGTTTTGAACACCTTTTACAGTAGCACAGAAGGTCGTTGTTGGATCTAAATTCTTTGTAGAGCAATCAATCCTGTTTTAATAAAATAAGTTGCATAATTTTTAATGTAATTAAATTGGGTTACACAGAATTGTTTTCAGCTGTAAATTGGCTGAATTGGAAGAAATATGGTAGTGATGTGTTAATTACTGCGCTGTGCTCTTTCCCATGTTATAGCATAGTTAGAGATTACCGGACTTCGGATGAGCGCAATTTTATATGCACCGCTGAGGAGCTCTTAAGGGGTGACCGACTGTTCCTAGGAGAGAAGGGGAAAAAAAAAAGAACATTTATAGTAGTATTAAAAAAATCTTTCTGCACAACTTTCGGAAGATCCAGTGTTAATAAGACCCTGCTGTTTATTAGGCACTGCCAGTGGACAGCAGTACCAAGCACCGAGCTCTTCGGCAGGTGGCGGCGAGGTTGGGTGGCTGAAATAAATGTCCTTTTTCCAGGGGCACGCCAGAGAAACGGAGCCCCTCCAGGCACAGTAAGCATCGTCCAGCCACGTCCCACACCAGCCCGAGAAAGTTCTTTTCCTCTGGTATGTGGTTCCTACACGAGGGCACATGCTGGCTGTTTTCCTCTCAAAGGAATTGTTTTCTTGGCTGCCGCCATCCAGTGTTTAACAGTACTGTGCAGCTTTAACGGCTCCTGGCTTATTAGGAGTCTAAACAGTCTCCTGTATCCTTTGTGTCAAAATGAGTGAAAGCTTTGGAAATCATTTTGGGATTCATTGAGCAGGAAAAGGAGTTGCTCGAAGGAGTCAGACCCTGCAGAAAGGCTGACTTCGCAAGTTAAAAATGGACAGTAACAATTCCTTTCCAGAAGTTTTTTTGCATCCATTCCTCGTGCTAATTCAGTCTCTTAACTTACTCAGATTGTTTCTGTACACAAATTATTTCTCATTTGGATTTTACTTGTCTGTTTATACCTCTCTTTTTACTTGCGTAGCTCATGCATGCGTGCTTACGCTTTTTTTTCTTGCTAAAATAGTTGCACTTAGTACAGATAAATTAAAGTTAATGAGACAGAACCAGAACACGGTGCAGGTATTTCCCTTCCCTCTGGTTGTGTGCTGTTATGAGCTGGTTCTGGGAGTTAAAAAAAAAAAAATAAAAATTCAATCAGCCACAATACAAGTCCCTGTCTGGTGGGACAGTGGCTGTAAGCAGCACCCTGTGTGTCACCCCGGATCTGCTAAATGCATTTTGTGGTAGGAGCAAATATTAACAGTTGCCTTCGCGCTCTCTGCTAAGGTGCATCTGATTTCATTTAACGCTGCACATGAACAGTCTTTTACTCACACACTGCCATAGATGTTTTTTGATTATTTCCAAGTACTTTGAACGAAGGCTCTGTTTTTCTGACGTGTTTACATGTATACACAGCTATTAAAAAAAAAAAAAAAGCTGACTTTTTACTGTCGTATTTGCAGCCATTGTTGCTCAGCATAGAGTTGTTAGACCTTTGCAATACAATTATACCAGTGGAAGCCTTTAAGGCATTTATTTCCAAATGGGAATAGTGTTTCTCCTACTTTAAACAATTAGATAAAGTGTAATCTCACTTTCTTCCTGTGGAATGCCACACTTTTATTGCTATCATTTATCAGTTGCGAGATGTAAATACGACGTAAGCTTAGGAGCCTGGCTCAAATAAAACCAGATTGTATTGATTCTTGTGTGGTACAGAATGAAACAGAAAATCATCTGACATCCCCTCTGTGTTCATCGAAGCAATTTTTAAAGAATAAAGGCTGAATACATACAATATAAATTCCTTATCTTGTTTACTTGATATGCGCGTGCAGTTCGAAAGTCAGAAACCTGATAAAAATCGCAGCTAATTGTGTGAGATAGTACCTGTTATTTTCACCGTAGGCTTAAAACGGGAGATGTTGTGGCTGAGTCTAAAAGCAGCTTCGAAGTATGCAGAAACTTTGGAGATGTGCTGACAATTTACTGATGGACACCTAAAGACAGGGAGAGAAAAAAATAAAACCAAACAAAACTTTCACGTCTCTGGCAGCAAATGAAATGGAGTGAAAAACTGAAGTTTTGTCCATCCGGCAAGTTAATGATTTTCTTTTTTTCTTTTTTTTAAAAAAAAAAAACCACCAAAAACCCAAACCCTTTCCCCATCCCCCTGCCCTGCTGGGGAGACAAGACGGCTGCTGATTTCTTAAAGCCTTAAAGTTAGCTGACCTCCTAGCTGAACCCGACTTTAATGTAAACATTTTCTTGAGATGGTTCGTAGCAGGGCCAGCAAATCTGGAGAATATTAGTGGCGCTGTGTTTGCGGGAAGCAGGAATCCCTTGGTAATTCTCGGGAGCTCTTTTCCAGGCCAAGGCAGCTTGAGACACAGTTGTGTTTTCAGTTTTGCAGGGTTCGCTGGTAATGCCCTGTGTATCTTTTAAAAATGTAATTAGTAAAACGCATAATTAGTTTTTGCTTTGAAGTCGAGGGTTTTTTACTTGCTTTCGCTCTGTTAAAATTCTTTATCTTCCCCCACCATAGGTAAATAATATGATAGCATAATATTCGTGTTGCTTTAGTCATCGACGTTTTGACGTTGGTATACGAATCTAAACAGAAGAGAGAAATTAGAGCAGGGCTTCCTCCAGATTGCCTCTTGTCGCAAGAATATTAAGTTCCTTTAATGCTCCATGCTTAAGCGAAATGCATGGCTGGTGACTCGACCCCGGTATTTTAAAGAAAAGTTTTATGCTTGTCTGGGTGTGTAGTAGCACTTTCAGGATCTTCTTGCGTGCCCATTCTGTACAGCATGAATTGGTTACAAGGGCTGCGTCGTGCCTGATCACATCAAGTATTTTGCAGGTAGAATCTTGGGGCTGAATTTCTAAATTTTCCTTACCCGCGTGCCCTTTTCTTAAGGTATTTTGCGTTTATCGTAAGCCTGCACAGCTGTTGAAATGACGTGCTGAAATGGGATATAATACTTAGTGCTGGCTTCTTGCTTTTCGGCTTCAAAGCACTTTTTGCACATTAATTGACCTCCCCGGTGTCCCAGTCTGCCCAGTGCTTGCTGCGGTACAGCAGCGTGCCCAGAGCGGGTGCACAGGTGGGCAGGAGTCCAACAGACCTCAGTCACTTGTGCGTATTACGCCTTGGCACATGCTGTGTGTTGTGTTACGCTGACTCTAAAAATCTTAATTTTGCTTGCACAAAAAAGCATGTTTACCCATGAGAAACCTGGGCCTGTTATGGGTGGTGGATTGCTGCCGCTGCGTGTTGCATGTGAATCTGTGCTGCAAAAATTGGGTTCAGTCTGTTGACCCATTAGGTGAAGAAACTTGATAGAATAGGCAGATTGATGGAAAGAAACCGTGTGTGTAGTTGATTTACTTTTTTTTTCTGTGCAAAAAAATACAGCAAAATTGCTTTTTCGGTTCAGAAGGAAACCTTACAATTCTTCTATTAAAGAGTCTCTGAAATCCAGTTTTCACTTCCAGCACAGGGCAGCAGAGATGGAAAACTCCCTTTAGAGCTTTCATTTAAATTATTGAGCAAACTTGCAGAAAGGAGGGGCGGGAAAAAATCCAAAGACTGATGTTTTCTGCTTATATTTTATTTTCAATTCAACAGTATGTACCGTTGCCATGCCATGAACAGCGCAAAACCAATGCCTTTGCAGTAAAGGAGAACCCAGGCAGAACGTTGCCAACATTTGCGGGTTTTCCCAGATGAGTTGCGTCAATTAATCATTCTTCTCTTGCCCTTCTACCCCAGCTCTCTCCAGACGTCGCATCTGCCACATGTTTTCTGGAGCAAGGGTTCTCTTAATTTATCTTTTTGGTAGGTTGGAGGGTGCTTTGAATGCACTGGATGCTAGTTGGAGCACGTGCAACTTCCTGAAATATAAATAATCATGTAAAGGGTTTATGTTGTCACATAATAATTTTATTGAAGTTTCTCGAAGGTTTGCTTTTTTCAGGTTTTGATCGTGGAGATGTTTAATTGGTGTTAAAATTGGCTGTTGTGTATGTTCGTTGTCATGGCTTGTTTAATACCTCGTGTTTGCAGTTGTCCCAGTTTTACCATCTTGAAAGATGGTTTCTATTTAGTTCCCTTAATGTTTTCCACAGTTTGTTTTAAAACCCACAAATTTAGCTGAAGTGTTTGTTTTTTCACTTAAGAATGTTAACTTTAGAAATAAAATATTTCCTGTTTATCAGCAAAAGTGTTTCTTCCCACTTGCTGGCATGATTTTGAAGATGGATTTTTTATTTCCTTCTTTACGCCGCCCTTCTTTCTTGTGCTGAACGTAATAAAACCTGAGCAATGATAAAGCTTATTTAACCCAAATATACCTGCCTCACCTCAAATAAATACAAAATAAATTGGGCAAAAGAAAGAGATAATATTTTTGAATCAGTACACAAACATTGCTCTCTGTAAGATATTCATTGTACTGCAATAAATGGGGAAAATATATTGAATTTATGCACACATGATTGACTTTTCATACAGCGAACCCAGGTTAAACATCTTGAATATGGAATATGAATAGAGCTAACATTTTCATATGAAGCAATAATGAAAATGAACAGAGCTCCATTTTGACTGATAGCAAAGAACATTTGATACTCCAAGGCATAAAATGTGTTTAGTACTTGGGTTTTGTTAAGCTTGACAGAAGCCAGGAAATGGGACGGTACAACTGCTGCATAAAGGCTTCTTCTGTACCCGATGACAGGCTCGAGGATGTAACTGGGTAAAAACAATAACGCCACCCGACCGCTCTTCGCTCCCTACAGTAAGAGGAGAAGGTATTCATGGCTGCGTGTCGTCAACGGCTTCACGTCGGAAAATACCCGTCGTGAGGACGTGGGTTTTGTTCCCTGGGCCGAGCCTGGCGCCAGGCTGCAGGGAGAGGGGCGGGAGAGAAGGGAAGAGCAAAACTTCTTTTCGTGGATTTTACGGGGTGGACGATGTGCATGACTTGCATTTATTATTTTGGTTTGTCTTGTTCTGTTCTGTAATAGCCATGAAATGAGGTTTAGTCCAGGTAACGGGAAGGATGTCCTGGTGCTTTCCTGTGTCGGGGAAGTACATGGCTTGCAAACCAGCTGCGGTTCAAGAGTTACCGGCATTACTTGCTCCGGGTTCCTCACCACGGTGGTCCTTTCTTCTCCCCCACGCCAGCATCTTCTAGTCGGGCTGCTCCAGCAGAGGATAACAAGCCTGTGTTTCAGCAGCTTTTTCCTGTGGTGATTTCCGTCCCTAATGAGCTTTACTTGTTGAGTCTGTGCGTGTTACTGTTTGATAGGCAGAAAAATCAGAAGTCAAAATATGCAGGTCATGCAAAAATTGCCCGAAACTTTCTTTGTATTTCCTTCCCTGCCCACCCACCCCTCTCCCTTCTAGCAGAAGCTCAAGTTGCTTTTCTCCTACAAATGCACTTGTTTCCTTAGTTGTAACCTTATAAATGCTCATTTAACATGGACTGTGTTTGAAGACTTGGCCTCTTATTTGTTTTTAGTGTTTTAAATGAAAAGTTTAAAAGTACCTAAAAATCAACTTAAAGAAAAACTCGGCCCAGCAATTAAGGTTTGATGTCTGAGTTTCTCCAGCTCCCGTGTACATGGAAGGAAACTTTCCCAAAGAGTCACGCAAGGGAGAAATTCCTCTCATCAGTGAATACAGAGCCCGTGTAGCTCTGAAGGAAAGCTTGGCTTCCACTCAGTTAAAAGAGGCTCTTAATTGATCCTGTGCTAACCCAGAACAGGAGTTTTTTGCTTTCTGGAGGTGGAGACAAAAATAAACTAATAAGGACGCCTGTCGGCTTCCAAGATCAGCGTGTTTTCACACTCTGCTGAAAGGGCTTTGCAATGCTTATGGTTTAATCACCAGAATGATGATTTACATTAACAGCTTAAATATATAGAACCTCCCAGTGAACTGGTAACTAAACCTGTACCTGAAGTCCTTTGGAGTGACCTAAAATACTTTGGTATTGCGTATTTTAAATACAAACGCTCTGTCAGCATCCAGGAGAGTTAAAGAGCCCCTGGAGGGGTGGCTACTTCTGCGCTAGCCTCAGGGTGACCCGTTTCATGTTCTTCATCGCCTTCTGCCAGTGTAAGCTGAAGGTCTTGGACCACTTACCTTTGCAGTGAGTGTTTTCTGTATTGTGGATCCTGTTAAATATATTTTTAACAGGTTTCTCTGCACATCCTGCAAGTTCATTACTGTGAATAAGGAATCTTATTTCAAGAGCTCTTTGAATTTATGTCGAGCCTTCAGCTGATCCAGCAGTCTTGTATCATTTAATCTCAGTTTGTTCACCTGCGAAATGGGTGTTTTCACAGCTTAGTGTGATGTAATACTTTAAAAATGCACTTAATACCAGTATATTGTACAAATAAATAGAATGTTGTGTATAGAGAACTTGCTTCTGAGTGGTAGGACAATGGTATATGCTACATTTTCTGGACACAGAGGGTGTAGAAGGGACAGTACACCTGTGGGTTTTGAGTATTGTGTGAGAATAAAACTTTTTAGGACACCAAGGAAGATACTGTACACCATTTAGAAAGTCCTTTGAGAGCCTGCACAGATTGTTGGAGCTATATTTTCCAAACCAAAAAAAATTGTGAGGCAAAATGGCAAAGGGAAAAGGCAACTAAAGATTTTTTCTTCCCATCCTTAAAATTATCATTGTTGTCTGCAGCTGTAAAATTGTTCTGTTGTCTTGGCCGACTGGAGCCCTGAGCTCTCCTGGTGCAGCATCAGCCTTGCTGTGCCAATTCCTCGTCTCAGGAGGAAGATGAAGAACAGGTTTGCAATTAGTGCGGTGGATTGGGATTCAGAAGATCGGGGTCAGCCTTGCTTCATGACCTTAGGTAGGTCACTTCCTCCATAAATCAGTATTATTACAGTAATATTTCCTTTCCTTCATCTTAGATATGTCTTCCGTATTTGATTTGTAAACTGTTCTGACTGAGGGCTTTCCAGGTTAAGTCTGGACAGCATCTACCACAATGGAGTTCTGTTGTTAGCTGGGGTCTCCAAGATGCTTCTTTAATAACAACAATCATAAATTCAAAGCTACTATTATGTTACATCATTCCTTTAAACGCTGAGACGTATGAGGTTATACTTGTTAAGCTCAAAAAAGTCAGGAAATACCAGTGGTGAGGTTGGACATAGAATCTTAACATGTCATTGCCTGAGTGTGTTACAATCACAACTTATTTCTCCAGTGCACGGTACCATTAATATTTGACTTTTCAGAACTCTGTAAACAGGAAGGGTGCAGCATGATGTTGTGCACTCAGAGCAGTGCTTTTCTGGAGGTTGATTCAGCAAATCTGGATGTACAAAACTACTTTCTGCTTGATATTTACATCCAGGCACCTAATATCTAATATAGTCATTGGTGTATAGTTTTGTAGGTACTCGTCATTGTGTGTATATGAGATTCTTTTCTGCTTTACTTCTATTCACTTGTAATATTATACTTTACATTGACTATTGCAGAATCCAGAGGAGCATTTTAGAAGAACAGCAAAGTTTTAATCGGTGTATGTCATGTAAATTAACCTAGTGCTGAAGCCTAGTACAAGCGATCTGTATACACGCAGTTAATCCAGTGCTTCCCAGTTTAAAGCTGACTGTGCCTTTGCAGCCTACCCATTTCTGAGCAGACCTAGGAGAAGAAAACAAGGGGAGCGAGATGCTTTGGCCAGGGCAAGTCCTTCAGCCTGCTCTGATTTTTCCAGGTATTCCCCAGACATGCTGCTGTAGAAGAGTGGGCAGCAGATTGGTTTTTCTGTTCTGGCAGGACACACAGAAGCAGCAGGTCATCAGCTGGGCCCGTCTGCACTGTCAAAGATATATAACTCAAGTCAAAGCACTTCCACTCTTTCAAGAGTTAACAGGCATCCCTGTCACTGTCTCGGGATATTTTTATGTGAAATTTGTTGGATATTTAAAAGAAAAAAAAATACATAGGATTAATTTTGGCTGCACACTAGCAGATTGGTCTGTTCTGCACGTGACCAGAGTTGTGCCTTGCATCGAAGCTTGCACACATGGGGGAAGCGGGGTTTACTACTGTAGGAGAGTCCATGAGTAGAAAATTAAGGTCCAGGAGATGCTGTCCTAGATAATTTCTGCAGAGTCCGGTTTTGTTGACTTTTGCTTGATAAGGAGTAAGGTAAAAACCTAAAAGCCCTGACATGTTTAATCAGGAAACCTCATTTATACTTGTGAAAGTAGGGCCAAATAATTCACATATATGCGTGGTACAACGCAGCTTCTTGGAGGATGATGTCCCTCTGCTTCACATTGCTTTGGCAGCCATGTAAATTCTCGCTTGCATTATTTTATACTTTATTGAATTTACATGAGGGGATTCAATGATACCATACCTAGTTTTTGCCAAAAAACTCCAAAAGATTTTTTTCACCAAAAACCTCACTATTAAGAGAGGTTACTCGAGTGGTTTCCACCTCTGCTCTGTCACCCGTGGAGCAGCAGAGCTGCAGTTACTTTTGGATTTGTTCAACTTCCCCATGATTTGAGCAGGAGTGAGTAATATGGCTAAACTTTTTTTTTTTTTAAAGGTTATGACAGGCCAGAACTGATAAATTTTAGCATGATAGGGAAAGCTATAACGTGGGGGTTATAATTAAAATGTGTAGGCACCCTGAATTATAGCTGTTGCGAGTGTTCCAGCTATAGTAATAATTGAAGACCTTTTAATAATTTTATATGTTCTTTTCTAGCTTGGCCTTGAGCTTAGGCAGGTCTTCAGTTTCAAGATAATTTTCTTGTCCTCAAAAGTTAAATTGCTTTCTTTAATATAAAGCATACAATAAGGAGTGCAATTGAAAAGCTGCATGCCTACTGAACCTGCTCTTTCAGCATGAGACTCCACTTGTTAGGAGCAGATCCAGAGGAACAAACACTCTTTTATTATTAGATGATAAATCCCTGATGCCATATCACTGTTTTGGCTTTCAACCTTATTGAACTTTCAAGAGAAATGCCTCTGTTTATAACATGAACTGCCTAGTAGCATCCAAATATCTGTCACTGTACTGTGGACTTGAATTTTTATTTAGTAAACTGTACAGTGTGCTGTGTTGTTAATAGCATGTCTGATACTGTACGACGAGGATCTGGCTTATATCCTGATGAAAAGCTGTAGAATGAGATGTGAGGTTTACCATTTTTATTACAGAATTTTGATTGCGAGTTAGAACTTCCAATAAGTTTAATTAAAGGAGTTGGCAAATTAAGGTAGGTTCTTCTGAGTACCTAAGAAATATAAAATAGTATTTCTGCTGAAAGTTATTGGGATTGTTATTCCTGGATTACTGAAACGCTGTTGAGAATATGGCCCCGCATTCAAAAATATCTGCTGAAGGCAAAAACCCATGTACTTTAGAAAGTGTTATTTACTACCCTGTAGAAATATCTAAATAAATAGTAATACCTCTACATCTGACTTTGTTAAATGCAGGAAGTCTGTTGGAATGGAAAAGCAATTTGCATTTCTGCGTGTGTACACGTATGTGTGTTTGGTGAATTACGTTTCCATGTTTGAGTTTTAGTTCACCGTTCTCAAGCAGATTCTGCAGTCTCTGAAATTGGGGAAACTGAGGCAAGGCTCTGAATTTATTTTGCAGGCAACTTAGTTTAGAGGTGGCAAAGCAAAGATGACAGTTGGCTGCTGGCTCAGTGTCGTAGGTGCAGGGTTGCCTGTGGAATTTGTTTCCAAACCATCTCCTTTGAGATACCCAGCATGTTCCTTCATCAGGAATCTTCGCTTTTGACACAGCAGTGGGGTATTATGCCAAGAAACATTTCTGTAATATTGATATCTTAGCCCACAGTACGATATTTGTTTAATATTTGGTAAGGTCTCAGGTGCAACAACCAGCTAGCAAAAGTTTTCTTCTCATGGGAGCATTCTACCGAGTTCTAGCACGTAGTCAAGATCCAGTATTTTATAATGCCAAGAAATGTCGTTAAAAGGTTTTATAAGCTGTCAGACTTTATGCGGTGTTTTCTGCTGCAGAGTATCAAATTGATAGTCAACCATAATTTGGTTTTTAAGTTTGTCTGTTGAATGAGTACCAATTTGTATAGATAATACATTGTGTGTTAGAGTGAGTGCTCCGCTTTTGTACGTTCCCTTCCATTAAGAAGATGAGACCTCAGATAAGTGGGAGTTTCAGATAATGTGGAATCAAATACGTTAGCAAGCCGTACTGTAACAAATCAGCACAATGACTATTTTATGTTTGAAGCGGAGATCGTGTTTGGCGTGCCTGGAAATGCCTTGTTGGAAAAATCAATTCTGAGCATCCCCTTTCTCCAGGTTTTGATTCATTTTACCTCGAGCGTATTTTGACACTGGAAGTTTCAGTCTGCTCACATGCAGGGTTTAACTCTTTGGCTTTTTTAAGCGTAATCCAGATTTACACCAGGGTAACTGGGAACAGTGTGTGCTTTTGAAGGGCACATTGATCGGTGCTTAATTACTGTGTTTGACTGGTGAAGCAGCATAAGAAAAGCATGCACAGAAGACACCTGAAGAAAAAATCTAACAGCATATCACACTTCTTGTTTCCTCAAGACATCTTACTAGACCTCAAACTCCTAATATTTTTGGACATGTCCATGTTTTTGGCAGACTGACACTATGTAGAACAGTAAAGCTATAGCATCCTGCCTGGTAGGACTGACAGAGCTTGTTTCGTTTGGGGCAGGCAAATGAATAAATAAGGCTTCCTGGTACACTTGGGAAGCTGAAAGCACTCGGGGAAAAATATCAATAATCCCCATTTGATGGACGGTGGGAGTAAGACTGTGTCTTGTCAAGCACCACTGAGCTGGTCACTGGCAGAGCGGGGCCTTCAAATCTGCTTGAAATAGGGAAGTTGATGAGAGAGGGGATACGGGAGGCCTATTCCACCCCGCCGGATCGGAGGAGGAGGTTTTATAGAGAGATGTAACATGTTCTTTAGTTTGATTTATTTATTTTTCCTCACAAAGGAGAGCGTCTGGAGTATTCCATGTTAGATAGTCTTTGCCCTGGGTGCAATAAGCTTTTGCATTTTCTGAAGGGATGTATTGGTAGTGTTGTGAAAATGTGACTGTGACCTATTTAGACGGGTTAGAGTGGGTACAAATCTCTGCACTAGGAAGAAGTATCATTTTCCAGCTGGGCAGAAAATCGCATTTCTTCTGTAATAGAACACAAGAGCTCATTGAACACCGGAGTGGAGTGGCTGAGCCGTCGGCGCTCCGCCGGGGGAATGAAGTCTCCGCTTAAATATTCCATCAGATAGCAGAAATCCTGGGAGTCTGAAGAACAGAATTACTGGCTTCGGCAGATGACCAAAAAGAAGTTCATTTTCTTGGGAGAGACTGCTCGGCTGCAGTAGAGGATTGTTTTTAGAGGAGCTGCAAGATGCTTTCTGTGTGTATTCTCCTTGCCAGTTGTCAAGGGCTAAAAATAAAGAGGAAAGTATTATACATAAGCATAACCCTGGACTGGCAGGAAGATGACATTCAGAGATTCACGCACATTTAAATGAGCCTGTCTTAGAAACAGGAATTTCAGAATCAAAGGCTTCTCTTTCTCAGAAAATCGACATTTGACCTAAATGCTCAGAAGGTGGGTAGGGGGACTACCCTAAATTATTAAGGTTGGGACAATCCAGTATTTGTGTTGATAATGTTGCAGCCAGGATCAGACAGTTTGTAGGAGGCAGTAATATATCCTCTTTGACCTCCTGTTGTGGTCAGGAAAAAAAAAAAAAACCCACTTTCAAGCACACAAGCCTCTGTCCTGCATCCAAAACAACGTGTTTTTTCTATCTGTTCTTACTAGTCTAATAGGAGATTGCTTCGCCTTATAAACCTAGACTTTGCTGCCTTTCTTCAATACTTGAAGATGATGGATTTTTAAAATTTCTTTTGAGATTTAAAGAAACTTCACAAATTCATGCTGTAATAAAAATATTAACGTGCAAAACTGTGAATTTGGGCGATGTCAAATCATTAGCTTTGTGCAGGTGCTCTGAAGTGCATCACGGTTATTAAATTTCATTATGCAAGATGGGCAAATCTTATCTTGGCCTCATGCTAGCGTCACAGCAGCGAACTTGTTGAATTCCCCTAAGTTATGGAAATAGCTAGTGTCGAACCTGAACTCTGTATTAGAAGTTTTGACACAACTCTGTCTCAACCAATGGGGAACATATATTATTTTCTATCCTTCAAAGCTGCTTTTCTGTAGAGATAACATTGGCAAGGATAGCTTCGAAGATAGGCGCTCACTCAACGGAGGAATATTTCTGTATTACTCACAAAGATAAGGTGGTATTAAGAACGAACTTGGAGTTCTTACCAAAAATCAATTCTATCTTTTATAGTTCTCCAGAGATAATTCATCCTTTTCCCCATCCTAATCCACACTGCGGGGGGCAGAGGCCGGGAGAAGGATGTGGTACAAGAAGTGGATGTTACAGTCTCATGGTCCTTTTGTGATTTATTTTAAAATTAAAAACCATACTTTTTCCAAATGAGGCGTCAGCCACAAAGTGATGGGCATTCCCAAATCGGACATAGCCCAGTGACCAAAGCAGCTAATGAATTCCAAGGAATTAAACTACTCTTTCTGTCAGAAGAAACTACTAACGGTTTCAGTGGCAGGAGGAGCTTGCCTCTCCTAAGGAGAGATGCAGGATCATACTGCAGATGAACAAACACCATTTCCTTTTTTTTTTTTAAGACATCTGCCCTAATCCAAGGAGTGAGACATGGACTCTTTCTCCTTCCGACTATATAAAAAATACCTGATTAGCCAGATTACACCTTCTCTTAAGCAAAAGGTGAGCTGGTAGGTTCAGTGTTAGATTTCCAGACTCATCCAGTACTTCTAATTTTCAGCTCTGCCACATGTATTCTGCGTGACAGTGGCCATATGTAAATAGTTTGTCCTTTCTGAGCCCTGTTTGTCTTCTCCTCTGTAAGGTGAGACCCCTGATTCTGTTTGTCTGTGCAAATTCTTTGCCATCTGTGGATGAAGAACCTGTGAAAATATGTGGCTGTGCCATGAGCAGGTTGTCCTGAAATATCTGGTCTTGGTAATAGAACAGTGGCTTGGCAAAAATATTATTCCTGGGCAAGAATGAATTTAGAGTTTTATTCTGAATCAGGTATCTTGTGTCTCTAAATACCTGCTATTCTCGAGCAGTCACAGAGCTTATTAATCATATTGCTTATGATAAATTATATTTTTTACCACTCTGTCGTTCAGCATGTCTGGCATATGTCAAGGGTAATATTCTCTTGCAGTGGTGTAGCATATTGAAAACTGAAATAATGTGTTTGCAGTTTCTCTGTTGTCCTGACTAGAATTGTTACCTGTCTTTTCACCTCCCAGTTCCTTATACTTTTGACCATAACTGACTTTTTTTTCTTTTCTGATTTGCAGAAGGTGTAGATGCAGGTCCTGACAACACCTTTCTTTCTTAAAGGATTAAGAAGGTGTCCTTGTTCGTGCTCAGAGATTTTATGGTTGGACTTCTTTCTCCCTGTAAGGCACCTAGATTTTTTTAAACAACTTTCTGTGCAGATAGCTCAGTGAGTCTTGGGTTTTTGCAGGAAACCTTAATAGCCAGAGCATGAGATATTTATCCCACGGTAGCAGATGTATGTTAGAGACCCTTAAAAAATTTATGGCAAAAGGAAGCAAGTAGTTATTGTATTAAAATTCCTAATGCTTTGTTTTTCTTGTTACTTCATCCCACAGTTCTGGAGGTCATTTTGATTGAAGTTAATGAGTTCCTGGGTGTACACAGACTACACCAATGTTTTGTGTTTCTGTAGCACAGAAATAGTGGAGAAGGGGGGAGAAGCTCAGAAATAAAACAAGAATTTGGTGTCTGCAAGGGTCTTATCAAGCACTTGAAACAAACTCAAATATCTGTGGATCTGAAATTCTTTGTTAAAGGCTCTTTAGATCCCTGCAAAAGAAGTGGTGGCGGGTTCTTTTTGTACATCTCAGTGATATTTCGATCTTTGAGAGCAATTTCTAGACATTACCTGAAATTCTTCTGCTGTCTGTCAATGCAGAGCAGTGACAGTTCTTGGTGGGACGGACAGAGGAAAGGGTTTTCCTTCTCCCACTTTGTTAGGGAATAATATGGTGTAAAGGGAGGGAAACAAAACAAAATTTAGAAGGTAAACTGAGGATTGATCTCTACTGAGTCAAAGATGCCATTCAGGAAGAAAAAATAAATCTCCTGCCCCAGATGGAAGAAGAATCCTCTGTCCTACCGCAAAGTAAAAGATCTGAGTAAGTCTTCTCCTGAGCTTCCTCCATCTGCAACAAGAGGCTGAATCGGTACACAAGCGCCCGTATCTAGCCTTAAGAGAAGTTGAAAAAAGTCCCATCTCACCTGAAAGGGCTCCTAAGTCTATTAAAAATACAATAAGCAAAGTTAGCAACAGAAATTGTGTACATATACTGTGATATACTGTCTTTGAACATTGTGTTTTCATCGTGTGCCGTTCTTCTAAGTCAGAGGATTGATACCCCCATGTCGGACGTAGGCTGCTCCGTGCTGGGCGAAGGTTTATCTGCTGTAGCTGTGGGATGCTGCCAAGAGGAGCAGGCGTGCTCTCATCTCTGGCTGGTCGTTTCTTCGTTTCTTCCCCTTTCCTTTGAGTTGGTTAAACAAGTTGATTAGGCTAAAAGTTGGGTTTTTTTCAGGGAGGAGGGAGAGGACAATTTGGCTTTTCCTTCAGCGCACTGAACTGCTCTGCCGTGTGGCTGCACGGCTGCAGGGTGCTGTGGCACGAATGTCAGAGCATGGCTGTGCTTGAAGCAAGGGTGACGTGCAACCACGCTCTAAGGCAGTCTGTGTTAGACCATGTCGGTACCCCGTGTCCCAAGCTGCTGATCACTGCAAGCAGCTTCATCCTCTTGAGCACTATATTAGAAACCAGAAAAAACAAGAGATTGTAAGCTAATTCATCTTGGCTGTGTTGTGCTGGACAGATATATTCTCCTGGTTTGGCACTGAATGCACCGTTGGAAGCAAGATAATCTGTAACTTAGTGACCAAACTGGGATTCTTCAGCTATTCCTGGTTTCTGCTATAACGTATGAATAATAAAACAGGATCTGCAAAAGTTGCATATCTAAAAGTTAGGTATCTAAATCCCTTCTGAAAGTAATGAATGCTTCACGAGAATATGAGGTGTAATTACTTTTTAATAACTGCTGAGATACGTCACAGCTGAACAGCTTCTTATCTAAGAGTATCCTCAGGCATTTTTTGTTTTTCTGGATGTGCATAAGAAATGAAGCCACAGTATCTGCACTGGCAGGTGTGAGATGGAAGAACTCAGGAGTGATGAGACTCTCCCTAAACGAGTGTTCGAGGATCAAAACTTGTGGGATTTAGCACTACAGGATGGAGAGACCAAACTAGCAAGTGATTGCTCCCCATTCACATTCTGTCTTGTTCCACAGTCACTTTGACCATGTGTCCACATCCTTACTTGTCCCATCTTCGTCATTTTGCCCCTGAAATACTTATTTAGCGTAACTCCTCTTTATCTCATCTCCCAGTGTTTCATGGGCTTCCTGGATTTTTGTCCTTTACCCTGTGCTTCAGTCTTGCCTTTGGCCACCAGGCTCCTTCAAATGTGTTCTCTCCTCTTCTAGTTTTTATCTTTCTGCTAAATGGTAGCCAAAGAGAAAGCTCAGAGTGAGGGGCAGGAAAAGGCAGAAAAACTGTAATACAGAAAAAATAATATTTTCTGGGTTTTGGAAGGGACAGGCAATGAAGACCAAACCAAAGGAGGAAAATACAATGATGAGAGGAAAGAGAGAACAAGAACAAAAAGAAGAAACAAAGAAATGGGAAAGAAAATCTTCAGTATTGTTTACGTTCGTGATTTAGTCATGCAGCGGTGTAGGTGAAGGTAGTGCTTTACAAACATAATTCAGGTCCCTGCCCCGTGAATTTACAATTTGAATTGGGAGGTGGGAGAAATTAATGCAGAAAACCTCCCACATTTCAGTTTATTTCTCTGTAACACATCCCAGAGAATATTTCATTTTGGGGAGAGGAGGTAACGACAGATTGTTGTTGCTAATAGGATTTGGGTCAAACTGCTGCTTGCTATTTGGCACGTAACTAGATTAATAGGGGGGTGTTCCTAAAAATTACATGCCATGGTAGGAAGATAATCCCTCCTCACCGAATTTCAAGTCCTGTTCATCAGCAAAGGTGTTTGGCTGAGCGTACTCTGCAACAATTTATCCACTAAAACCCAAGCTTCCCTACCACTGGCTTTAATCCTAACTTGGAAGGAGCTCCCTCGCCACGGCTGAGCACGCTTCGTTCTGCCTGAATCGCGAGAATACCAACCGTTTATGCTCACTCCCATAGATAAATCTCCCCTCCGCTCCTCGAAACTCATGAAGACAGAGGTGTAAAGGTCTGAGTTTATGGAAGCCATGTGGAAGCTTAATTTGCGTTAGCCAAGAGCTGGAAGGCAGTCAAGCAACCTAGGTTAAAAAGTGCCAAATTTTACCCCTCCAATTATCCCTCCAATTTACCTCCAATTACCCCTCCAGATGCTAGCAAGGGCTACTTATATCCATCTTCCAGAATGGCACTTATAATTACGAGGAAACTATGTCTAGAAAGTAGCTTATACAAGGTATTACATGAGCTCTGCTGGAGCTGGAAGGTTGATGGGCTTTTAAAAATAAAGGCTGTAGATTTTGTTTGATGGTGGCAGTTTTAAGAACAGAGGTTTAGAAGGTGTGGCAGGAAGAAGAAGGTGGTCAAATAAATCATTACAGATTAATTTTGCATCGGCTGTAAATGCTTTTGTTGCATTTGATAGCTAAGGGAGGTTTTGTATCTCAAGATGAAGAAATTGTCTTTAGGTTGTGGCTTCTTTGGGAATCTTTGTAATCGGCTGGTGTCCCTGGGAATTTCAGTTCCCTCTCAGCAGGGAGTCACCTGGTAGTGCACCAGTGTCAGGTCCATGAAACAGGAAAATTACATGGGAATCTGACAACTCTAAATGAAAGATTTTTTATGTCTGAGTGGAAAGTTGATGTTACGTAAAGCTGCCTACTGAAGCCAATTCCTTTGCTAAATTTGTTTTCACAGGGTTTTTTAATTTCTCCCGTGTGTCCAAGAAAAATATTACTTAGCTAAAAGACATTAATTCAGTTTAAATCAGGATATCAAGCCCTCTGAGTGTAGTACTGATGTGTGTGCACAAGTTTCTTGTTTAAATTAAGCCTGCTGGTTACTGGCTCTTTTTTTCTCCGCTATCCCTGTTTTCCCTATATTCAAGATGCTTATCTCTAGAAAGCATAAACTGCTAGAAAACTGATGGCCAAGTACCATTTTTTAAAATAATTCAGATGGAAGAGCAGTGTCCTGCAAAATTTCTGTGATCAAGTATATGTACAATCCAGTTTGTGCGGAAATTTGATGAAAATAGATCCTTAACTTCTAGTTAAGCCTGATTAGTTTTTTGGGGTTTTTTAGAGCACTGTTCGATATAAAACCAATTCTCATTTTCCTTTGCAATCAGCACATCATTTTTGTTTTTTTAAAGGACACAAGTTGCATCCCTTAGATATACAGCTTGGGCAAGCTTTGCAAAACAATTAGCGCATCTTTCACATGGCCTAAACTTGATTGAATAATTACTCAAATAATGGTCAGTAATGGAATACATAGGGTTATCTCGTGGCTAATCCTCAGGTAATGGAGTTAGTGTATCTCTGATTTTTCCTTTAGCAGTTCCCAGCAAACAGGAGACTGAGACAAAAGTGATTATGGGAAGTAGAGGGAGTCACTGGAGGCCAGCAAGGAAAAGGAGGCCTTATCTGAAGCAATTAATCAAGAAAACTCCTATTGTGGGACAATTATTCAAAGCTAATTCTAAAATGGCTTTAGAGCCTGAGGTCCTGGAGGTTGCTGTGTGTGTGGTTTTTGGGTTTGTTTTTGTTTTGTTTTAAGAATTTTGCCAAGGTCATCAGGAGCACTGGGGCAGACCTTGCATCAAGATGAAGGCTGCTGCGTACGTCAGAGTGAGTTGAGTGTGAAGTGTGGCATCACGCAACGGTGCTTTTGGGGTTGTTGACGGAGCTGTCATTTTTTTATTTAAAAAATGGCTTGGAATGTTTCTAAAAAGAGACAATATTTTGAAACTTGCCTCATGTTTCCACATGAAATAACATCCTCTGTTATTTCGCATCCATCGCCAGTGATACCCAGAGGAGTGTATTACAAATCATTTCACTTCTGTGCGATGGTCACCCCAGCTCTCCTGGTGAACCTGCAGGACTCTGATATCTCTGAATCTCCTATTCCTTTTCCTCTGGTTTTTTACACTGCTTTTTGCATAGCTTAATTGTCCTACAAGGGCTCGCAGCAACTGTGGAAGAGTAGAATTGTTTCATGGCTGTGGCTTTGCAAAAGACCACGAGGTCCTTCCAGTTGTCCCCCAAAAAGCTCTTGTGTGGTAAGAGCATCTAACAGACTCCTTTGCTCTGTTTTTCGCCTCTGAGCTCCCTTGGAAGTGAGATTTATTTGAAGATGTTGCTGTGATCCATGAGGTACTATGGAAAAAAGCAATAGATTTTAGCAGCTGTCCCTGAAAAATTATAAGGTCGCCGGAAAAAAAGCAGAGGTTTTAAATTGGATGTGGTTTAAATTTTCCTACGGCCTCCTGAGTTGGGCTCCTTGCCGGAATGGGAAGCTGCCCGCGGAATTATTACTCAGCATGGTCACCCCATGCTCTCATAGCACTTTTTTGCCCGGGGTGCTGAGAGCAGCGGTTTGCAGCCACCTGAGTGTTGGGCTGTCCCATCTGGTTCAGGTGGCTGGTGCGCGCCGCCGCAGGAGCGCTGCTGCCGGGGTGTCCGGGGGAGCGCGCTGCCCCGATCCGTTCTTGTGGGCAGGGTTACGGGGAGAGCCGGGACGCGCGTGTGCGCCCGTGCAGACCAAAGGCAGAGAGGCTGAAAGACAGAGAGAGTCACTAATTGGATTTGTAGCTGTAAGGAAAAAAACTCTTAAAGTAAATATTTTGCTCTCTTTCAGTCTTTCCTTGGCTTCTTTTGTGAAGACAGCTTGAAAGTATCCGTTTCGGGGGTGAACCCTTCCCAGCAAATTTAATTTTGAGGCTTGTCAAGCTTTATTAAAGCCTTATCACCAGTGATTTCCTTCTCTGCTAGATCAAGATTATATTTGTTATGGGATTCGTATTATATCTCAGAATTCTTCCCAGCAAATGTGGGTTTTCAGGTATGTACCAAGACACACCACTACCAATTCAGAGTAGTCAAGTCCCGGGGTGTGCGTTGTCAACACGTATTCGTGAAGACTTCGGATGCTGTTCAAAGTCGTAAACTGGAACTGCGTTTGTATTTCTGAGTTAGCAACTATTTAAATAACTCCATTGCTCTGGATGGCAAAAGCATTCCTTAATTGCTGCTGGTATCCTTAAAGAAATGAGCTGATATACCCATTCCCAACAGCTGGAATATTTGGTAAACACTTCTGAGTATGGTGTGCCTACATATAGTAAGAGAGAGGGTGAATACATGACTTTTTTTACTTTGAAGATGTAGTAACTCTGTTTGCATTAGTGGGAGTTTCCAATCAATGGCAGGGCTTTTTTATTTATTGTTGTTGTTGTTGTTGTCGTTGTTGTCGTCGTCGTTGTTGTTGTTGTTATTATTATTATTAAATTTCAGTGGCTTATGTTCATCTGTGTCACTATGGGTAGATACCACAGATCACGGGGTTGTGTAACAGTGTAGACATACTTTTCTCATTTTATTCTAAAGCACAGGACCTGGTTGACATTTTTATACATCTCAATTCATATAGTGAAAGTAAAATTCTCCCTCCCCCAGTCTTTCCTCATTTTGATATAATTTTTTTTTTTTATTGCTGGGAAAGTGCTTCATTTCCCTTTCTTATCCGATGAAGACAATCAAATGAATGGAAGAGTCCCTAAATACATGCTCCGTTGTTTGGGTTTTTTTATAGAGCCCAGAAGTAACCAAAGCACTTTGAAAAATACAGATACAGTTTTTGCCCTGAACAGCTTATCATTTGGTTTTGAATGTGCCCTTGCAATTGCAAGTAACACGCAATAGGAAGAGGAACGGAAAGGCAATTAATGGCCAAACGAGTTGTTGAACTAAAAAGTTATTTGAAGGTGATATAAACACTCACAGCCTTTTTACGATGGCAAAGTTACATCTTTGTCCTGCATAGCAAGAGTGATGATGGTCTTTTAAGTTGTCTTGAGCCAAAGCTTCCTTCTGTTAATGCATTTTTGCAGAAGCTCCATCATGTGAGCAAGCGTATAACAGATTAATACCCAAAATAGCTCAGTTTTGTTTTTGAGGGAGGAAGGCAAGTCACGGGCAGGCCAGGTAGTTGTAGCTGATCGCAGACCTCCTCTGGCAGAGCTGTTCTCTCTCCGCCTGGATTTTGTGCCCACCTAGCACGGCGGTGCCCATGTTTATCCGCAGAACTTGGAGATGAGCCAGTCATTCCATAGCAGACCACTGTCTTCATGCTCCCCTTTCTTGCATGCTACCGCTTACACGTCAAACGTCTTCCCTGCTTGGATCAATATTGCCACCGTCTCCCCTCCCATCTCTTCTACCTTTGCCACAAAACCAGTAACGAGTCAGGTCACTAATGATCGCTGGGCTGAAGGGCGTGTTTATATTTATAGCAGCAATATAAATAGAAACCTGCTTATTAATACAATCTAAAATACCCCACCATGCCATCACGTCTGTCTCTTACTTGCCGTCTCCGAGACTCCTGAGGACAAGAAATGCGACTCTTAAATTCTAGCACCTGTGCCCTAAACCACAGTTCTGCTCTCGTGGGTGCGTTACACAGAAAGTAAAGCTTTTTGTATTTAAATTTTGAACTTTTGGGAAGAATGAGTGAGGCCCGAGGTAATAGATGGTGAAAGAAATATGTGATGTCTATGGGACAATTACGCCTTACCCTTTTTGGGGTTCTTTAGCTCTGCTGCAAAATAAGATATTAAATAATCACTGTATTTTCTCACTTCCGAATCCAAGTACCTGAATGCGTATGCAAGTTGCAAATCTGTGAAGGGCTCAGACGAATTCTGCAATGCTAGGTGTGTTTATAAAAATAATTAGTATGGCAGAAGTACAGTTAGTGCAATGTAATAAATACCTAGGTTGTTCCTCTGTTACGAAGTATAAATAGTTACTTCCTAAAATATTTGTAAAAGTCTGGGGGTTTTTAGCACAGGATTTTACTGAAGGTAGAACAGTATATTTTTCTTACGCAAGACCATAATATATAAAAGGAAAGGGACTGTAAAATCCTTCCAAATGTTTATATAGGTTCAGTGTTTTTAGTAAGATTTGTGATACTTGAAAAGCTGGTTTGGAAAGCTCAGCCAGGAAGATTAGATATGGAGGTGCAAGTGAAAAGACTGACCATCTGCTTTCCTTTTGTCACGAAAAATACGTATAAACCCCTCGTATTACATTTGAGAATTGTTAGATACAGATAATACAATGTGGATTTTGAGTCTTTAGATCATAAATTCGATCTTTCCAAGAGGAGCAGCACCGAAGTTTGGTTGTAACAGAAATTCTCATCCAGAAATACTTCCAGGAAGATTGTTAAAATACTACAGGTACTGACATCAGCTACAAAGATCTACTTGTGCATATTTCTTTAAAGGGGGGGAAAAACCACCTTAATGCACAGTATTACCATAGCTAGGCCCTATTATACTATTGTAATCATAGCTGAAGCAAGAACGGTGATTAACGATGGCAATTTATTGTATCTGACGAGGGGAGAAAATAGGAGATGTTGTCGTTATCATAAATCATATCATAAATAACCAAAGAGAAGCACTCAGAAAGCTTGTGTGGTGTCAGCAGCAAGCCCTTTCAGGCACGTTAGCCCAGGATGTAGCCATAGAAACCCCAAAGTCATATTGTTATCTTAGTCTTGCTGCAGTTATGTGATACAACAGTATTAACATATAGATTAGGCCATTTATAATACTAGGTGTCATTTCAGGTTGGCTTGCTTATATAGCATTTTAGGTTTTTATTGTGCCGAATGTTAGGGAAACGCTGCATTTTTACAGGTCAGTATAGAGCCATTTATAACGCATCGGCTTCACACCTCTGTCAGTCTTGCTAATGTACTCTGTTATTGATTGGATGTACTCTATGAATTGTCATTGCCTAATTACCTTGTCTTTGCTAATAATTTCATTTTTTAGAAGTCAAAATGTTTCTTTAAAGAGAAAACTTCTACACCTGCACACATATGTCAGGGCGAGTTCTCGATTCTGTTAAGGATCACACACCCCATAGGGAGTAAAAAGTATTAAAAAAAGCATGCAGATTTGTCCAGATTTTGTTATGGAGGTCTTCTGTCTTCAGCTGTATGTCTTGACTGAACAGCGGTGGTTTTCATGTTACATTTCGTTCTCCAGATTTCAGGGGAGAGACTCAAATCACAGGTAATTCAGAGCAACACCAAAGTGACTGAACCAAGGCTGCCCTGCTGAGAGGGTGCTGGCTGGTTCTCACGCATCTTCTCGCTCAATCACTTCCTAAAGATACTTCTGTGGTTGTTTTTACTCTCCATCCAAAGTCTGCATAACAGCTCCAGACACATGCCATGCACATCCATCTCTTTGTGTATGTGTGTGTGATCTACAAAAACTCTTGAGCCACTATGAAAAAGTCAAAGCAAAAATAAAGTCTCCCTCTTTGTAATTTAGGCAGAAACACATTTTTGGTTGCTATATGCAGTGCAAATGCAGGACTGGTATTTTGTCAGGTCAGAGAGAGCTTGTGAGTGTCACTGATAACAATCTGCCAACGATGTTTTTCTGTCTTCAGCAGGAAGCTGGGTGTGTCATTTTAAGAATCCTGGGTAGTTTGGCTTCATAAAGATTGCATATTCTAAAAAGTATTACAATGGGCACCGCCACTAGTAAGTATTTAAAAGTGTTATTCTCATTGCATCCAGTATCCTAAAGCAGCACTAGAAGCCGAAGTTGCACATTACACCTTAAGCCAAGATCTGATGCCCGAAGAGGGATGCTCTGCACCTCTCTCCTCATCTTTCCCACATCCTTAGGCTTGCATGATACTGAGGTGGGCTTTTTACTTTGGCAACTGGACAGAATGGCTTTTTTTTTTCCCCTTCCACCCCCAGATGTATTTCCACCTGAGTTAGCCCATTAAGCCCCTTCAGTATGGAGAAGGGGCAAGGTGATGATATGAGAAAGGAGGTGCAGGACTTTTGACTTGTTCTAGCCCAAAAGTGTGATTAGTATCATGACAGACCAGATTGGTGATCTGAGTTCTAACTAACAGATAATCTTTCTTATTTTAGCCTCAACCAGTTCCTCATTCTCCTGCACAAATGCTTGAACCAGGACCAAAAAAAACAGATGGAACTGTTTCTTTTTAAAGCAGTGCTATGATGTAGAACTACAGCTTTAGTAAGTTGTGGTTTGTTTCTGGCAAACTATTGATATCTTACTGTCATGCTGGTTTTCAAAAGTGTGTCTCTGTTGATTTCATACCAAGAAATGCCTAATCAAGAGTGTGAAGCAGTTGTTCAAGAAGGTGGAGGGGTAACTGAATTGGTCTGGAAATTTGTGAGTCCTGAACCAGATTATTGCGATCATCCATATTTCGAGATGGATGGATGTATTTTGTCGTTAGGGATGGAGGGGGGTTTTGTTGACCACTTGTAGCTTCTTGGACAGGTTTATAACTACTTTTGGAGTGATTGATAAATGTATACATCAAGTCTCTCAGCCCTGTGGAACACCTCCAGGTTCAATCCTAGCTAATACTGATGGTTGAAGGCACCACCCAGCCATTTGGGCCAAAATTTTCCAGTGTGACTAACGAGTCTGAATGCTTAACTTCAGGCACCTTTAACATCCTCTTTACAGTGTTTCGGTTATGTATGCAAAATCACTACCCACACCTGAAAGATCTTCTTTTTCTTTTTTTTTTTTTTTTTAATGTATTTGTGGTTTCTGCGTTTTAGAGCATACCGAGAAGGCACTGGAGTGAACTCGCTGGCAGTGTCAGTGGAAAAATTTGAGACACGTGGAAGATGAGCTCCTTGGTGGTGCTGCCTTACCAGCTCTCTTCCCATAGAAAGTGTCAGCTGGAAAATGTTGGGGTTTGGGAATAGGTTGGTTGATCTCCTTTATGCAGTAAAAGAGAAATCTGTTGGTGTATCGTCTGTTTGGCAAACAAGTCACATCAGTGATCGGTTGTGTTCATATGGCAGAGAAATATTATATATAAATAATATATAAATATAACATATATATACACACACATATATCTGTATAAAATCTGGCATTTTAAGCTCAAAATGTATTGCAGGTATCTTAGTGTGTTCGTTTTGCATTAGGGTATCAAGATATTGGCCTGTAGGATATCAGGATTGAATTTTGTCACTCTTTCATTCATTTCCTTTATGGACTACAAGCACACTTTCTGTTTGTTTTGGGAAAAAGCCATTGTTATTACAAGTTAAAGAGATAAAACCTATCATGGCATAACAAAAAAACTTTTCACTTTTAACAGAAGTCAAAAGCCCCGAGTTATTAGGATAGGATAGGGATGCTAAGCTTTTGACTTGGTGACTTAAAATTTCCCAAAAGATATCTTTGGCTTAATCTCATGCTATATCTAGACAATAGGAAAATCATTTTGGAAGTCTGCAGAAAAATTTTGGAGTCTTCTTTTTCACTAAAAAGTTTCATATGCTGTAGAATGACCACTTCCTTTCTTGCATTTGAGAGGCTGAGCTGGCTTGTGTATAAAACCTTCCAAGCATATGCCTGGAAAGAAAAATGGGTTGAAGATTTCAATGCAGGTACTGCCACAGTATTTCCTTTCATGAGCCCTAATTTTCCTTAAAAACTCTGATGCTTTCAACTTTCATGCTTAGGTACTTGGTGCCATGCAGTGCAAAGCAGCCCAGAGACCTGATATGAGCAGAACCGTGTGTGAAAGAAATACATGATCTAGTGATAGATCTTTATTTGGCCATTTTGCATTCTGTTAGAAAATAAAATGTTCAAATTCTGTTTAAAAAGAAAAGGGTTATGGAAGAAATTTAATTGTTGAAAATAGGCATGTCTGAGTTGCATGGAAATGTCTGCTCATTCAGAATTGTATCCTTAGTGGGTTTGCGCTGAGAACTGATACTAAAGTTAATATCAAATACCAAATGCCAAAATCTTGCATTATTATAATAAGAGTTGGCTACCACAGGAACCGTTACCTGCCAGAGCTTTGTGCAAGTAATATGTTAGCCTTTGCATTGGAGGTAAAAGGCTGCTATTACTAACATCATGTTATGCTTTCTTCAGCAAGTGATGTCTCTCTTGAGGCCACCATGTCTGACTCTGCTTCATCTTGTACCTAAGAAATACTGGTTTATTTTTAGATCTCCAGGTCTTAGCCAGATGGTTTTATCCTACCACCACCCTGTGACATAGGGAAATATGAATCTAGTTTCCAGAAGAGAGACTGGAACTTTGCTTAAATTAAATACCAGCCAACAGAAAGTTTTTGGCAGAGTCAAGAGCTGAGCAGAGGTCTTACCTGTCCCAAGCTGTGCCATGTTCCTTGGGACATCATCTAGCTGTAAGTGCTTATGCTGCTATCTCTAAAGCTACCAAGTAAAAAGTCTGGTAGTGACCAAGATGATGACAATTTTAATTTTATATATCTATTTTTATATACATAAGCGTGTGTCATAGGTTTTCTTGCTTGAAGAATGTCTATACATAGCTGTGTTTCTCTTCAATTGAAAGAGTTTTGCATCTATTTTTTCCTGCCTTCACTCCCATCTGACCTGTTGTTGAAAGAGGAACGTGTGCAGCCAGGAGAGCATGATAGCGTGGTATGGGTGATTGCACCTCTTTCTGCAATAGAGACAGAATCTCTGTTCCTTTGTACCCCTGTGTCAGTTTTAGGGACAAATAGTCCCTCGATCATCGTGAACTTGGAAGTTCATTACTGAAGTGTTGAGTATTGCTGTCCTGAAACCAAACCGTGGCCAAATTAAGAAGGTATATTCAATAAGCCTTTGGTTTTGGAGTCACTGCTGTGCTATAGGACTGTGACGTACAAAGAAAGAAATTTTGTGCTTCTTTAGTGGGTTTTTGTTAAAAAGGTGCAGGAGCTTTGGTTTCTTGCCTGAACTGTTCAGCTGAAGAAATTTTCCAGCATTTGAAGTGGTGACAGATCCCCACAGCTTGCATTTGGGATTTTCATGCTTTCTGTCCAGAGATCCCGAGGAGCTACGTATTTATCAAGTTCAGCTTTTACAGTGCCTCTGTGAGATGAAATTACCATCGCTTGTCAGATGGGAAGACAACAGTACGTAGTGTGACCTGCCTGAGATTGCACTGCAGACCCATGTCAAGAGAGGAGTGGGCTCCTTCCTCCCTTAACTTCAAAATCACCCTTCCATGAAAGTGAGGAACTTGCCTCATTACGTAGACACGGGCGATGTTACACCTCCTAATCTGCTGCAGTAAGAAATGCTGTCTTACCAAACGTTTTTTTCAGAAGCAGCATGCTAACAGCTGTCAGCGTGTTTTATTTCGGCGCTGGACAAGTTCACCTTCGGGGCTGCGCTGCGACGGCTGAACCCGTCCCTCCCGTAACCTGCGCATCGGCTGAACCCGGGCTCTGCACGTGGGGCCGGTTGACATAATAAACAATTGTTCTCTATAGCTTAGTAATGTGAGCATTAATATTGATCCAGCACTGACTTCTCTAACAACAACCGAAAAAAAAAATTGTACCTGTTATCTTGAGAAACCTCCCAAACAGCTCTAGTCTCCTTTCATTTCGGGAGAGAGTTATTAGGGCAGATGGCCGAGGTGATATCCATTTGACCTGTAGATGCTAACTCAAGAGTCGGATCATTAATAAGGTGGCCGGAGATAGGGAGAGATGGCAGTAAAAGAGAGTTAAAAAGCAATGCTGTGCACAAAGGATTGCGCGTCGAGAAGTGCCGGGTGGCGAATGAGATGGACAAAGGTGAAAAAGTGGCTGCGTGGTTTTAAATGCTCATCGCCAAGTCACGTAGATTGCACTTAAAAGCTGATGTTTTCCCGTATTTGATTCCTGCTCCTGTGTGAATCCTCCTGGAGGAAAGAGCCTGTACCTCTTGTACGTAAGACAGAGATTTCACTTTCTTTAATTTAAACCCCCCCAAAAAAGTGCTTTATTGTTTTCTGCCACGGTCGCAGCTGCGGTGGCTCAGGTTTGAAAGCCGCTGCCTGGCAGAAGACCAGTCCTCGCTGAGGATCAGACCGTGGCCTTGTTCCAAGAGAAATTTGGGTTTCATTTGACCACGATGGGATTCCAGATTGTCATCTGAGCATGTCTGAAAAGTGGTGAATGTGTGTCAGTAGTTAAGTGCTCGTGAACTTCCTTAGTCCCTGGATTGTTCAGGACTGACCCAGGCAATTTATTCCAGATGTTTTGGGGAATCCAAGTCCATATAAAAGGGATGGTAATGCTTCTGCTTCCTTACTAAGTTGTCTTTGTGGCTTGCAGGAATGTGCATGAAAGCTGGAGCCAAGACACCCCGATTTCTAGTCTCACCTCTACAAACTGCACTTTAACCTTTTCTGCCCTTCCCTGGCATCTCCACACAAGATCACAGAAACTTCGTGGGCCTGCTGCAAACTTTACTTGGTCTTATTAAAAAAAAATAAGCATTGCTTTTTTTTTATTGTACAAAACTCCGGTCCCTGTTCTCCAAACCTCCTCTGAAACTGTTTTTTTGCCTTTGATCCAGCAGCTGCTGGTTTTCTGCAATCCCAAGTAGGTAAAACATGAGAAGCACCTTGGGATGAGAAGGAGTTACAAAAATATGAAATATTGCAGTGCACTTCCGTGAGACACAGTGTAACGGAATGGCTCTTTAAGCGGACACCGGGCAGAAATCTTTAGCAAATAAATGTTCTGATTTTTCTAGTAAATTTTTTTTTTTAACTATTCACTGCAGTAGTTTCTCCTCCACTTTATTAACTCTTTTTATTCCTGTGTTTTTTATATTGAAATGGTTTATGTTGCTATCTCTAAAGCCTGCGTGGTCAAACCCTGTCTTTCCTAATGTTTGAATTTGGCTACACTTTTCACCTTGTAGCTGAGGCAAAAGACTTCTCTAAATCCCAATTTTAAAGTATGGTGTTTGTTTTAAATTTTATTGCTCTTCAAAATGTTAAATGAAAACAAACTCCTAGTGGTGAACTAGGTTGAATGGGTTTGGGAGGGAATTGCTCAGTAGCAACTGGTGCTGTATGACATCTGATGAATGCTAATTCTTCATCCCCAAAACAGTTTTGAGCAGATGAAGGCAGCTGATTTCTGCAACAGCTTAAACAGAGATTGAAATGACTTCCATGATCTGGAAGCAGATTTTTTTTTTCCCCCCATAGCAGGTGCAGGCTCGGTCCACAGTGATTTCCCAGTTATACTCTAACTTTGCAGTTTAAAAAACTTAATGTCAGTGCCCAGCCAGGCAAAACCTAACTCCCTAACATTTCTGTTTTTCACAGAAGGCTAAGACTTTATCCTCAGGCAAAGTCTCCTCTCTGGGCTGGCTGCTGTAAATCCTCCGGGCCCTGGCAAAAGCCAGAGTTGCTAGCTCATTTTACTTAATTTGTGATGCTGGCAAGATTTGTGCTGCAGCCCAGGGCTCTTGACTCAACTCTCCTAAATCAGAGCATTGACACATTACAGTAGAGAAACAGCAGCACAGAAAACCTGAAAATAAATGCCTCGAAAAGAGATATTTCAGAAAGATGCTGTCTTGCAAAGCTTTAAATGGTGTTAGTGGAACTGTATAAGTTTGTCGGTGTTTGCTCATTAAGAAGTTGGGGTTTATCCACTGTCATAATAAATGTTTTTTTACCACCTATTTGATGCGAGAATCTTTGGGCACTTGATATCTTTCCACAGAAACCCTGCTGGGCAAAATGTCATGTGTTTTTGCAGGTGGGTAAACAGAGACATAAGGTAAAATGAAGTGAGGTTGCCTACGCTGGAATGTTAACTGGCATAGGTGTAATGACGTAATTACAGCCAGGATAAATGTGTCAGGTTAACGCCGGTGTGAACGTTCTTATTCCAGACTAAGAATCCCTTTTCCTGCTTGGATAATTCCATTTTGAAAGCGAGGAAGTGTATCCAAAAGGATAAAGTGCTTGGCTATGGTTGGGTAGATCAGAGGTTCTCTTCTTCTCAAACCTGCCATGTTTTTTGCTGGGAAATCTCAAGTGAATTTTCTCCTTTCTTTGCACCATCACATCACACATGTAGGACTGAAGATGGTCATATATGTAGGGAAAAATAGTAATTGCTGTTAAACAAAAAACCAGAGCAATCACACAGGTGGTGTGCATGCTGGCTTGAAGCAGTTGGTGCCCGATATTCACACTGTGCATGTTTCAGGCTTTATTTTCTTTTCAAAGGCTGGATTTTTGGTCTCATAGCCCGAATGCCCAGTTGCAACTGGAGTGTGTTAGGTGTTTGCCTCTGGCAACACATCTCTCAGTTTGGTCTCACTATAGCAGGAAGCCAGCATATGCACTCCAGGATTGCTCCGTGCTGCAAACAAAGCAACAGTAAGTGGGGATGATGGGAAGATGCATTTCAAAGGCGTGCTCCTGATCCAGACCAGCACGCACACACGCAATGCTGGAGTGTTCCTATATAAACGTAGCAGCTAATGTCCATGTGCAGCAAGCTCTTAAGATGGTATCAGAGACAGAACCTGGTAGGTTGAATGGGGCTTAGTCCTCTGCTTTAACCTTCAGACTGTGCTGCTTCAGGAAAAACCAGGTTTAGGAAGACATTTTCCAAGTAGCTAATCTGCAGTCAAAATTGTGTGATACATAAGCAAGACAGCTAATTCCAGTGAATTTTACTTTGATGTATGCTTTGCAGTCCACTTTGTTACAGCAAAAAATGCTTCAACCTCTCTCCCTTCATTTAAAATGAATGAAGCAGGCTCATGTCATTGTAATCCCAACAACTGCAGTGAGAAATAATCAGGATGTTTTTAGGTAGAACTGACACTTTGGATCTGCTCCACAAGGTATACCATCATTGGTGAGCTCTACCCTCATATCCTTTGCTCATGGGTTTGACATTACAACACGATGAGGGCACCTGCCAGTTGTCATGGTGACTGATACGAGACAGAGGAGGTGCCACACTTACCTTCCAAGTAGACCAGTAAGAAGCTGTTAGGTGGCCAGTTATCTCTTACGGGCTGAGATGCATGTGAACATTTGCTCTGATGCTTGTTTGTTTCTGTGAACAATGGAAACACATTTCTAATTATCCTAATGCTTTTTTAAAATGTTCTTTGTTACAGAAGAAGAAGAGGAACAGGTGCCTACCGATGGAGGTACATCTGCGGAGGCCATGCAGGTGCCACTGGAAGAAGAGGGAGATATGGAAGAGGATGAGGCAATTAATGATGAGAACTACTTGAGCAAGAGACCATTAGAAAGTCCTGATGCTGAGGAATTTCCACCTGTGAAACGACCAAAACTATCTGTTTCCAAAGGGGACACCTTGGACGGAGCTTTGGAACCACGTGAGCCTCTTAGCTCAATAAATACTCAAAAAGTACCACCAATGCTTTCTCCAGTTCATGTTCAGGACAGTACAGACTTAGCCCCTCCTTCACCAGAACCACCAATGTTGGCTCCCATTGCAAAATCGCAAGTGCCAACCCCCAAAACTTTAGAGGCAAAGCCGTTTGTACCCAAAACAAAGTCCAAAACAAGTTCTCCAGGACAGAAGACAAAATCACCTAAAACTACACCCTCGCCAGTGTTAACCGGAAGTCCCATACGTTCACCAAAAACTGGATCCAAAGAAAAAAAGTCACCAGCTCGTGCCAAGAGCCCAAAAAGTCCTAAAAGTCCAAAGGTTCCTGCTCATGTTCCCCAACCACCTGTCAAGCCTGAAACACCAAGTAGAACCCCTCTGGCTGCATTAAGTGACAAGATAGGAAAGGAAAACATTCAAGTAAAACAAGGGCAGACACCACCGGAGCCTGCCACCAAGCCAAATATTGAAAACCAGACTAAGAAAGTACCAGTAATGGACAAGACCATTGATGATTCAATCGATGCTGTGATTGCTCGTGCATGTGCAGAACGAGAACCAGATCCTTTTGAGTTTTCCTCTGGTTCCGAATCAGAAGGGGAAATTTTTACCAGTCCTAAAAGACTTTCTATTTCTGAGACAACAACTCCTAAACCTTCTGTTTCTGCCAGTAATGCAAATAAGGCAGGAACAACTCCAATACCTCCCTCAGGTGGAACTTCAAGTTCAGACATTTCATGGACAATGGATGACTCAATTGATGAGGTCATTCGAAAGGCAAACATGGGGGCACCTTCTAATCCACCTACCAACTTCACTTATTTCTCCTCTCCTTCTGCTTCACCACCAACTCCAGAACCTCTTCTCAAAGTCTATGAGGAGAAAACCAAGTTGGCTTCATCGGTAGAAGTGAAAAAGAAATTGAAAAAGGAGCTGAAGACAAAAATGAAGAAGAAAGAAAAACAAAAGGAAAAAGATAAAGAGAAAAGTAAGGAGAAAAATAAGGAGAAGGAAAAGAACAAGGAGAAGGATAAAGACAAGGAAGGAAACAAGGAAGCGAAATTTCAGTGGAAGGAACTACTCAAAGATGATGATCTTGACCCCTATAAATTCAAACTAAAGGACTTTGAGGATGCTGACACAAAAGTAAAGTTGAAAGATGGCAATACCAAAAAAGAGAGAGAAAAACATAAAGATAAAAAGAAAGAGAAAGAGAAAGGTAAAAAAGACAAGGATAAGAAAGACAAAGAGAAACTTAAAGATAAAGGTAAGGAAGATAAGATAAAGGCTCCATCAGCACCTCTTGTGTTACCTCCCAAAGAAATGTCTTTGCCCTTGTTCAGCACACCAACTGCCATGAGGCTTCCCAGCATGTTACCTTCCTTGTCTCCGATGCTTCCTGAAAAACTGTTTGAGGACAAAGAGAAACCAAAAGAGAAGAAGAAAGACAAAAAAGAGAAGAAGAAAAAGAAAGAAAGGGAGAAGGACAAAGAAAAGGAAAGGAAGGAGAAGGAAAAGGAGAGGAAAGAAAGAGAAAAGAAAGAGAAAGAAAAAGAGAAACACAAACATGAAAAGGTAAGCTTCTTAGATGAGTTGAGATGGCATAATTGCTTGAAAAATGCACATGGATTCCTATATTTGCTCCTGAGCATTGTTTAAGAGCTTTGAGGAGATGTGTGATTACAGGTTTGGTATTTTTTTAAAAATAACAGCTCCAAGGAAGACATGCCCCCAAGAGTTTCAGGGATTGCCCCACCTCTTTGGAAGACAAAACAATGGAAGGTCAATTTTGTCAATTTGAAATTTGAGATTGTTTTCCTGCTTTTTCTCAACTTACGTTTCACTTTGAAAAGCTGGGGTTCAGACTTGTCATCAGCATGCACGTAACAAATGTATGTAGTGTTGCAATGCACAAATTTTGTTCTGTAGATTTCGACTAGTAGGGCCAGCAACCGTGTACCTTCCACATAAACTTTAAATTTAGTTTCTAAAAGTCTAGAGTGTTTCGAAGCTTGTAGAAATCTGTAAATTACCAGATGGACAGAAATGAGGAGCGGACTGCCTTCAAATAAACAAGTTCATCAGTTATGTCAAATGTTTGGAAGAGCTGCTAAATCCTCTCTTAGCAAGACTACCCCTTTGTTGCTCCAATTTGTTTGAAGTAAGAAAATTGTTTTCAAATTCTGGTCTAAATGTTCAAATGTCACCTTTTGTTTTGATTCTTATGCTTGAGGGAGAGGAGAGCTAGTTTTCAACTGGGTTGAGTTCCTTCCACTCCTGTAACTCTTACTGATTTGCACCAGCCAAAGATAATTTCTTCTTTCCAATATCACCTAATCTTGAGAATATATTTAATATTTAAGAAATGAACCCAGCATATTTGCATGTTATCAGATTTGAAATCCCATTAGAAACAGCTCCCCTAATTCAGGGGTTGCTCTAATTTTTTGCCACTTCACCTTATAATACGCATTAAATTGTTAATATGAAAAGAAGAAAAAAGAAGAAAAGAAAGAGATTGTCTTCATATGTGATAACCTTGGATACAGCATTTCCTAAATCTCTATCCTTAGCATTAGGAAGCACTATACCAGTTCTGGTTTTACCAAGATACTCTTTACATCCTGCTTTGAGTGTAATAGTTTGTACAAGCTCAGATTTAGGACATTCCTCATTTTCCTTTTTTGTCACTGTGCCCTGTTGTGCTACCTTCTGGACTTGAAACAAACTTCTGATTTAAAAACTTCCTATATTTTTTAAGTTGACAGATGGTTTTTCAGTGCAGAATCCAGGTGACCTGGAGAACTAACATCTGTCTGCTGTGGATGAGTCGGTGATCAACAGGGTGGTGGTCCAGTTGTCCATGTTAATTTAATGTCCAGTTTTAGACTGCAGAAACACTTTCACGGATTCCCCATTTTGTCTGTCTGTCCCTGATGCCTGAGATGTTTTGTCAGTATTTCGTTGAGAATTTCTGCAGAGATTTCCTTTTAAGTTAAATATGTGTGTATATAAATAAAGCAAACGAGTTGCTTGTTTTTCATACATTCGATTTTGCATTTCTTCTGCAAATCTCTATATCTATTTTGCTTTAGAGCACTATAACAGATACACAAACAAATACAAACTGGTAAAGCTTCAGTATAGACTAAACGTATATATATTAGGAAAAGGAGTTCAACAGTAATAAAAACTTGGACAAATTAAATTGACAAAGCTGCCCATTACCTTGGGAAAAAGTCCCTGTCAAGAGATAAACTTTAAAGCTAGAATGCATGAAAGAGGCCCCAGACAGAATTAAAATTTAAACTGATTCTTGATAGATAAGCTTTTTTTAAATCCACCTCTTTGCTGCAAGTCAGGATTTTAAAAATAAATTTCCCCTTTAAATCTCTTGAGCGATTTTCATTTTTTGCAAGGCCGCACTGCTGGTGTCCTGGAAAAATGGAGAGTTAGAGCTTTATCAGTTGGTGCCCTGAGGTATGTGGCAAAGAAGCTAAATCCTTGAAGATTAGCAAAAAAAATGCAGCACATGGCAATAAGGGGCTTATATGACTACTAGTATTAGTTCAGGTGAAAGAAGTATTGCTTATACATAAAACTGGACAAATCCACTGACAATGTATTTTTAGTTAGCTACAAAGGAGTCTTATATTGCTGGACTTTACCTCTTTGGTGATTTGGGAAGCTTAGTAATCCACTGTAAATGCTCTTCTGCTGGCCCCAATTCCCAGTATTACTCCAGAATGCTGCTCTTTCATTTTAACCCCTAAAAGTACATGTTTCCTTAATTTAGCTTTTAGATCACACAATGACTTATTTAGCCAGCAGTTGTGCTGTAAGAGCAAATGATCAAGTTACCGCTCGGACGCTTAACCTTCCACGGTGCATCCACTTCGGCGGCGTAAGCGCGACCTGAAAGATGAGTTTGTGGGCTAACTGCAGTTCAGCTCTTGATGGCCAGTAGAAAATACCAGATTTCTATTTCTAATATTGCTATACTGAAACAAAAAGCGATTCAACGGTAATGTTTCCATTTTTGAGTATTGTTATAGGTATTCCCTAACTGTGCTTCCCATCCGGTTGGGGAACTGAAGCTTTTTATCAAGTTTTCCATGCAATTTTGCCCCGGGCTGCTGGAAGACAGAGAACAGCAACCAATGTTCTGCATAAATGGCAGAAAACAGAAGCTGAAGGCTGCACGCTGGAAGTGTTCGGTGGTGGTGGGACGAGGAAGAGGAGCTTTTGCATAGGGCTTGCCTGCAGCTCTGGGTTCCACAGCGTTGGGGTGCTGCCCCTGGAGCCAGAAAAGGATTCAGTGAGCTGGGGCAGGCAGTACCAAATTAAAAGCAGACAGTTGAAACAGTTACACCCCACTTCTAGGAGGGAGATTACGGGGTGTGCTGTAGGAGTGACTGAGCAGCTCAGGAGGCAGCTGCTGACCCAGTTTCGGCTAACCTTAATACACTGAGCTGTAAACTAAAGTAGTTGAGGAACAGCTTCGTGGGAAATGGAGCCATTCTTGCATCGGGGCAAGGCTTGCCAGTGCTGCCCCAAAGTAGACTGCCCGTACTCGTGAACCAAAATCCTGTTGTCCGTGTAGAGGAAAACGAGGATATCCAGGATATATCTGTGAATGCTCCTTAATTTTCCCTCTGCTCCAGTCATGCAAACCCTACACACAAACCCACATTGTAGAAAGATGCTTCCTCTCCTCCTGTATCAAAGGGGAAGATTTAGGATTGTCTTGGAGGCCAGTTTTCCTCTCTCAGCAGACTGCAGTGTTGCTATCTGAGCATAAGGAAGTATTGTATGTGCTTTCTTCTGCCACGTGAGCCCACACCACCATTGTTTAGAACATCTTGGTGGTATACAAATAATAATAATACAAAAGACCTTAATACAAAGGATGGATGACATGAGGATCTTTCTGCGCTGTGTTCTGGAAGCTAAGTAGCACTGCTTGTCCTAGGAAGTTTTGTATTTGAAATAGACGCTACAGAAGGAGGAAAACCTACAGAAAAAGAGGTAAGATAATCTAAGGCACGTGCCTGAGCCTCCTGTACCCAGGGTTCAGTTCCATGTCTCTATCCGGTGGACGATGCTACAGGTTAAGGTGCTGGGAAAGCAGTTATGAGATTACCTATGGAAAGTGGCAGTGAAATCGTTCCAGGCATTAGGAGCTCCAGAGAAAACAACCTTTTGCAACACTCCAGGGGAATGACATAAAAAAAAATGTGCTATATAAACAAAAGAGTAGAAGGAGACCTGTGAAGTAGGCTAATACATATCCATAGAGAGCTTTGTTGAAAAGCATGCGTAACTGTGTCAAAACAGCAATACTACTCAGGCTGCAGCCCTTCTTTCTCTCCAGTAGACATCTCCTCATGAGCAGCTCTGGTTCTTTGAGCAAGGTCTGGGGCATGGGACTTTGTCATTACCGTTCCTCGGTGTAAGTCCTAATTGAGTCCTCCCAGTCTGGCCTGCTGTCTCCTGCACTTCTTTCTGTGCTTTGAATTAATTGTTTGCCCTCCTTTTCCTTATGAAAGCTTTTTAAAACAGATCTCTCCCACTGACAGTTGCTCAGGTTTCCATTTAGTGTATGGATACTATTTTTGTCTAAAGGTTCCTAGACGAGATTCAGCTCAGTGGTTATTTTATTAAATACAATGACACACATGCTCAAATTTTTGGCAGATACTGGTTCAAAGAGTTTTAAGGACACATGCAAGTTGTCTAAGCTCCACCAGATACTGAGGTTGGAAACCAGGCCATTTGAAAAATAGCCATTAGAAACCTCAGCCTAATTGCATTGACAAGCAGTGGTTCTGTTATACCTGTGTGGATAAGCACTTTCATAAAGCATTCAGCATTGGTGCTTGGGATTTATTTGCTTCCTCTGTGTCTAATTTTGATTCAAGAGGGTCATGGTACATTTATGTGATGAACCTGGGAAATAACTGAATTTAAATCTCAGAAAAAAGTTCAAACACCAGTGGGCACCTATCAAGTTTGAGTACTAAGGTCAAAGCATTTCATGTCATTGTTTTGTAACATACTGGGGGGTTTTGTGTCTCTAGAAAAATACTAAATTGGGAAGACTTGTTAACAAAGTGTGTGAGCAGGTACAAAGGCAACAAAATTTCAAGTTGACTTTTTAGTCTAGAATTCATATTTATGATTTGCTATGGCTGGGAGCTCCCCAACAAACTGACCATCCATGCTACATCATGAAGCATGAGAGAGTGGTGCTCAGTCTGTCATAGGTCTGTCTCATTAAGCCGATATACTCTATTTGGTTAACTCCATCAGTGCTTTCATGTAATGAATATATTTTGGGAGTTTGCTTGCAGTCATTGATTGATGATTGTGTTCCCTTGTACAGATAAAGGTGGAACCAGTTGTTCCAGCTCCATCACCGGTTATTCCTCGGCTGACATTAAGAGTGGGTGCAGGCCAAGACAAGATGTGAGTACAAATAAATCCATCTGCAAAGAGTATGCTTACCACAGTTCATCCTCTGTCACTTGTGGTAGCTCATCTTTTCAGTGGGAGATGCTTAAAAATTAGTGGCAAATTATATTCATAGAGCTATGACATCTTTTGACCATTCTAATGAAAAACAAAGCAGAACACTTAACGGTAAAAGCTTTTTGGACATTTTGCCCTTTTTCTTTTGCTTTCCAAGTGGGACCCATCATCTTCTATCCATCCTACTGTGTTTCCCACTCCGTGCCTTTCTAGGGCACAGATTACAAGACTTCATCTAGACTTGTGTGATGCCTCCGGTGACGTTTAGTGAGGTTTCCCTAATGGATGGTTATCCCTAGTGTAACCTACAGCTAAGTTTCATAATGCTTTTCAGCCAAGAGTTGTTTTATGCTTTAAAACGTAACAGTTGAAATTCCTTTATACGCATCTGTTTTATTATAACTGTTGATGATTATTCATGAGTGTACCTAACGCATTTCAAATGTTGGTTCATTAGCTCCCTAATTATTGGGTGCTGTTGTACAAATAATAGTTACTTTGTACTGTATGAACATAAATAGGATGATCCTTATCCTGAGATCATACATCATAAACAGGTGGTTGGAGAGGCTGGGGAAACCATGCATCACTGGGCTTTTTAGACTGGTCCTGTGTTGTATGTGAAGGGTTGCTTTTAATCAGGTTTTTCATGTTTTTAATGGCATAGAGCACACTTTCATGTCTGATGGTAAACATGAGCACCAAACAGATTTTTCCTTTCCATTCATCACATTAAATCTCACTAATGTAGTTTTTTCTCTTTTATAGCCATTCTGAACTAAATCTCCTAATCGCTAATTTTTCGGCTTTATAAGTTAAATAGCATCTTTGTTGATTATTCTGTTTTTCTATGCTGTCCTACTCCTCCTCAGCAGGTAACTGCGAGTTTTACTGGTTTGAAGTTGCTATGGGACTTCAGTCATTTCTTGGTTTCTATGGGACACCCCCACCCTAAATATCAGGGCTTTTTCCTGCTCTTCAACCATTTCTGTTCTTCCTTTCACAATATTTGAGTGTGATCTAAAATTTCTGTGCCTCAGATTACTGTGGGAAAGCTACAGCTTTCTCTGAGCAGTTGTCTGTCCTGCTGTGCATGATTTGACTGTGCACAGCTAAAGTTCTGAAGCTATATTTTAGCACCAAAGAATTGACTTTGCTTCCTATCTTATAGAATCATAGAATTATTAAGTTGGAAACGACCTTTAAGATTATCAAGTCCAACCATTAACCAACACCACCATGCCCACTAAACCATGTCCCGAAGTGCCACGTCTACATGTTTTTTGAACACTTCCAGTGATGGTGACTCCATCATCTCCCTGGGCAGCCTGTGCCAATGCTTGACCAAATTTCTTCCTAATATCCAATCTAAACCTCCCCTGGCACAACTTGAGGCCATTTCCTCTCGTCCTATCGCTGGTTACTTGGGAGAAGAGACCAACACCCACCTTACCACAACCCCCTTTCAGGTAGTTGTAGGGAACCATAAGGTCTCCCCTCAGCCTCCTCTTCTCCAGACTAAACAACCCCAGTTCCCTCAGCCACTCCTCATAAGACTTGTGCTCCAGACCCCTCACCAGCTCCGTTGCCCTTATCTCACCCCAGTCTGTCTCATATCCACACGCATTTTGAGAAGGGACGTCAAACTCCATCTGCTTGCTACAAATCATATGGGTACGTCATCATCAGCCCTGCCAGCCCATAGTGGGTCAGAGATACTGACACCTTGTTTTATGGCCTTTGGGGAAACTTGCTTCTATTCCAGTTTTGTTTGTGTATCTTTAGTGGCACCTTGACCACCATCTGAGGACCTCAGATGTAGTGATCCTTAGCACACCAGAGCCTAGAGTTTAAACCCCGACTCCAGCATGGGAGCTACACAAAGCTGACGTAGCTCAAAGTTTCTAGATGAATTAGGGGAGAATTAAACACCAAGGCTGAGGTCTTCAGGGGCGGTGGAGTTCTGGAGCCAGCTGGTAGCAAATGCTAAAAAGTGGTTGTGCTGCAGCTCTCTGCAGCATCTGTCCTGGGCCTAGGAGGGGAACTTCACCTTCTCCACATGACACTCATCCTTGAGATTGCTTTAGGCTGCATAACCAAATGAGGTTGAGTCATTAGTATTCCACCTCTATGTGCTTACTGGTTTCCCTTTTCTACCTTAAATATCTCCTCACTGCCCACCATACTGACACCCTAAAGTTGTCCCGTTGCAACGACTGTATCACCCAGTTACACCTTCTGACTGATGCCAAACAAGAACTTAAGAGCTTTGTAATAGCTTTTAGGATTCGTCATAGTTTTCCAAGCCAAAATCCAGGAAGAAATTTGCCATTACACAAGTAAATACAGTTTGCGCCACGTGGCTCTGGGAACTGTTCTGCGTTGCGTGCAATTGGTGTCTAATGTGGCCGGGCTTGCAGCGTAGCTGTCCTGCTCTAAATAATACTTTTGCTTTCATCCTCAGCAATTAATATTCGGCCTGAACTCAGGGCATATTTTAATTTTCATGTGTTGTGATCATTATGAAAAGGACTGGCATAGCTCTGAGGCAAAGGATTACATAGCCGTGTGTGTGGCATGGACGTCTGAAGTAATACTAGAAGTCTCTGTGACCCTCTATTTGAAGTTATTAGTTGAAAAGACCGTAGTAGCATCATCATCCTTTTAAGTACCTCGTAACAGGCAGAAACAAAAGCTTTTGTGACGTGTTATGTTAAGGGAAAGTTAAACTTCAGTTTCGTCTGTGTTGGTAATGAAGTTCTGAATATCTGGTAATGATCATACAGAAACGTGTTTCTGATAGCATGTCTTGTGTCTTTATTAGCGTGGGATTGTTTAAGAATACCGTGAATCGCCATGGAAAGAGATGAGAAAAGTTTTTGGGGATTCATAGAATTTGATGAGTAAGAACTAGATGGACTAATGAGTTATTTCAGTTTCCTCTGTCAGAAAGAAGAGCTGTTTTGGAGGCTTTTGGAGGTACTTAAGTAGCTATGCAGCTGGAGGTTGGTTTGTTTTGGGGCAACTTCATATAAAACACTGTCTTTAATGGAAGTACTTACAGATCTTGGTGAGGCCACGAAGTCTTTCAGGTGTCTGAAGAAAAAGTGTCAGACTGATGGTGCTTGAAATGCAGATTTGCATCACACTATAAACAGCACAACGACGGTAACACAGGTTTACTCAAATAATGCAGCAATGGTGAGGAAAATGCTTTTGCAGCGTAGCAGACAGTTTGGTCTCTGTCATTTTGCTTCTTGGCTACGCTTGGACCAGCACACAAAGCAGTGATGGTAGTGGCAGAGAGGACTCCTTCTTTCTTGTTTCTGTGAATACAAGCACGTATTGCTCCTAGATTCAAGGTGATGTCTGCATTCGAGCTTGTCTGGCGTGCAAATATTCTTACAACACACATCAGTTCAAAAGCGATGGCTATTAATAATGCTAGGTTAACAGACATGAAAGTGTACTGTTGCTGAAGGATGGAGAAACCAATATTGGAAAAACTGTTCTACTTTAGGGTTTTTTGCAAGTGTTTTAACTGCACAGTAAAACGAGAAGAAAGTAGATTATAATCAAAGCGTTTCCATCTTCGTTGTAAACAATTACAGCAATACTTGCATGGATGCCACATTAGAAGAAATTTACTGGATTCCATTCTAATGCAATTAGAGCTAATTTTGTTCTTTAAATGAATAAAAGGTCAGCTAGTAAATCTAGTTTATCTCAAGTCCAGGCTTCAATAAATTGTTTTATTTAATTTGTTGTAAAAGATCTTATCCTTAATGGGCCTAGCTCTTATTAGTTTGCTTGGGTTCTAAAATATTTATGACCACCTTTTTAGATATGATTTGAATGATACCTTGGAAGGGTTTTTCACTGGGGTTTTTTCCCATTCCAGTGTTATCAAGGTAGATTGCTAACTGAGTTAGTATAGGAAGGAACTAGAGATGCTATCTTTTTTTAAAAAAACAAAACAAAGCAAAAAACCACAGCTAGTATAGATTTTTAAATTTTAAATCAACTGCAAATGATGAGCAGAAATTAATACTTTTATTCAATTGCATCATGGTTTCTTTTTGTCTAGTTATCTTTCCTAAGTACAATCATCTTTCATACATGTAAGTTTTTTAAAGGCATCTATCGATGAGGTGTTGACATTCCAGCTGCTACCACAGTTGACATAAACTTCAGCAAAAGTATGTGCTGTAATTTTTAATACTTCAGATAAATTTATTCTACATTTAAAGAAAAAACACATGGTTTCTGACACTAATGCCAGACCACAAAGAAGAGTACCACTCACTGGTTGCTGTTGCAGTGCTCCTCTGACTTAGGAGCAGGATATATATTTTTTCTTAAATCAGGTCTCCAAATTTACCTTCAAATGTCAGGCTTTTGCTCCAGACTTGTACTGCATTGTACAAGTTCCTCTGCCATCAGCAGGGAACCTGGAAACCAGACATGAGAAGGGGAAAGACAGGTATTTTAACAGTGTTTAATGTGTCAACATGACCTGCCGCTCTCATAAAGGTGCCCCTTGTCTTACATATTTTTGAAGTGAGTAGATATGTGACTTTCTCCCAAAAAAATAGCACGTGTGCTCAGATATGTATGTGTATGTGTCTATGAAAAATGTATATTAAATAACCTGTGGATTGTAAAATAAAATCCTGAAAAAGGATTAAGGGATAGAAGAAATTTTGTTATCCACATATTTAATTGACTCCACTAACGCTTTTTATTGCTTGGTAGGATGTTATTGGTCCAAGGCCTAACTTAGGTTTGCTTTGAGGCTCACTCGACTGCATGATATCCCCATGACAAAAGCCACCAGCATAGCTAGCTGACATCCTTTGTAGGGAATCTCAAAGCCAAGTGGCATATATATAATATATAGAGACCAAATCATTTTGTGACCATTAGACGTGACCTCTCTGTGTAATATTGGTGACCCAGAAGCATACTTTTGGGACTAAGAGGACAGGGGAAGCTGTCCTGTTGCTTTCTGTTTTACTACACCGAGTTTCTATGATCATCCATCTCAGAACTTCAACCAAAATAGGATGCTCGTAGCACGTATTTTTATAAATTGGAAAAATAACATGTGTCTGAAAAAAATGGAAGCCTGAAAGGATATACAGCTAGAGAAAATCTCCACATTGAAGCCGTAACCCTACCTGAAACACAGCTGGACTGTTAGAGGAGTTTGTTTTTCATAAATTTACATGGTTTGGGTCATCACTGCTACTTGTTCAAGAATTCATTCTTTTAAGTACAGCCACAGTTGGGCAACAGAATTGCAGCAGAACAGTTCTTTAGTCATACTATTTGAAATCCTGTAAAACTTTATTATCTAACCTGCAGCATACAGAGTACCACCAAGTGTATTATAGAGTAATGTTCTCCAAAAAAACAGATGCCTAAATGATGGATCTTCTATCTGCAACAAGCTTAATTTACTTAAGCATTGAGCTACAAACTCTCCAGGGATTGAATTTTCTTGGGAAAACTATACACACAGATACACAATCAGACTTTAAAAAGGCAATGGCACCAAGGGAAGAGACAAGAAAAAGGTATTAGCAAATCCATTGATACGCTTTTTATTGACCTGGTTGAAGACAAGAAACTAGGCAAGGATTGTGTTGGTGTTCCCCTAAGCTCATTGAGGATCTGTAGTTGCTGCTGTAATGAGAATATGTATTTTTTCTGAAAACTGCTCAAACTCCCTGGGAGTTGGGGAAAAAAAAAGCTAAATATCTAAGACAGGACTTTGCTATTAGCTTCAATTAGTCTAGAATTCGGCCCTACATAGTTTCCAAGAATGCATCTTATTTTTACAATATAATCTTTGGTGGATATTCAAGGAGCTTTGATTTTTAATAGGGTTGTTCTCATACAGATATATCAGGCCTTGTGAAGAAACTTTTGAACTTTGGGTGCTATTTAGTGGAGAGCTACTCAGACTTTGGTAATTTACATTACTGTCTTCATAGTGTTTGCCCACAATAGCTGAATAATGGGGTTCATTAACCTCCCTGTGTAGGCATATCCAAATTGTTTGCCTCTAGCCTTGGCTCCCTACGTGTGGCTGGGGAGGAAAGCATTGGCTTTTTATTGACTTGTCAAGCCGAAGGTTTGCATTACTGGCCAAGTAGCTCATGACCCGTTCCATTTATTTCACTGTTTTGTGGTGGGGAAACAGGTAAAGGAATCCTGCTGGAAGCCCCTCCTTCCGCACGTTTTTATGAATAAGAGCAGTGTTTGGAGCAGTTAAGGCACCGTGACCAAATCCTCCGAAAGACGTAATGCAAGCAGCATGGGGCTATTGTGGGACACAGCTGTGGGCGGTGTTGGTTACCCTGCGAGACATTGCTTATTCAACAGAAAGCTCTGGAGGAGAACTTATTGTGGGATTAAATAGGAGGGAAAAAGTGATACTTCAGGGAGAAGAATGTAGAAGGGTAAACCACTGTTTGGGAAAATTAAACAATAGAATCCGGGCAGTGAAAGTCTCTTTATTGCAGGACTAGTGGGCATCCCAATTATTTTACAGTGTAGCACTTAGAAGAGAAGACCATGCTAACAGTCCATTGACAGAATTAATGCTCTTTGCGTCAGTCCAACTTTTGCTGTAAGACGGAAAAGAGCGTGTAATGGTGAAATCATTTTTGACATGATCAATAGACCACCTGAGTGAGGAGGCAGAGTAATGACAAACCATCTTGCTCCTCTCCAAGGCTTCAGAGGTGTGCTTTAGGAATTCCAGTGATCTTTACAGCTTTCATAACTCTTTGTGCATGTGTGTTTGTGTGTGTCTATACACAGCTGCATTTTTCTGTTCTGTAGTCTTTTAAATGCTAAGAGTTGGAGGACTGATTTTCAATGCCTTTTTAAACGCTGAACATATTTTAATGAAGATACTGTCTTGGGTACGATTCATATCCTTTTCCCGATTGTTCTTTTTGAGTGTAACATATTGGCCCTGATCCTGCAGTAAAATCCCCGTATGTGGTCTTGTATCCGTTCAGAAGTCTCATTCACTTCGGTGGAGGTTCCTCCCTTGCTGCAGGATTGCAGCTTTTACGGGGGGGGAACAAACCTGAAGAATACTGCATCCCTTTTACCAAAATGTGTAAACGATCATTTTTGTTTAGATGTCTAAAGGTGATTTAGCAGAGGTTTTTTTCTTCATTGAGCATGATTTATTTCCAACTTCAGATGTAGTCCTTAGCTTTTTTCTTTTTTTTTTTTTTAATTACTGAAGCCACCCCAACTAATTATTCATCCTGTTTATGGTAGGTGGTAGGCTGTGGCAAATTATTTTCATTTTGCTGCTGGCCACATTGGGTGATGACTCCAAAAGTGAATCCATAAAAAGGCTTGAGTCATTAGAAAACAAAACAACTTACTGTGAGATTCTTTGATTTTGCTGCTTATTACTCAAGAGTAAAGAAATTGTATACTGTATACCACAATTAAAAAAAAAAAATACTTCAGGCAGGTTTAGACACATAAGAGAATTGCTTGTGTAAATGAGCATGAGCAGCTGCCAAAGCACAACAGAAACCGATCAAATATGTGTGAAAGATTAGAAAAACAGATGAGTATTTGTTTAAAAAATACTTTGCTTCCATAGAAGATGACTGGAAGAGAAAGGTGCTGATTTGTTCTTGTCTTTGAGAGAGGTACTTCTTTTTATTCACTCTTTTATTGAAGTTTTTAAACCAAAGTGAGTGAACTGTGTAGACCAGGGGATTCACAGTGTAGTTCCTGGGAGCTGGATGTGGACAAGAGGGCCGTAGAGAAGTAGCCAACTGTAAACACAAAGGAAAACGATGGTCCTACCTGAATTTCATGAAATTGTCCTGTGAGCAATTGATCTGTAGCTGTACAGAGCCTCCAAGTTCAGGACTGGCTGGTTTGCTTGGTTCTTACAAAAACATGTCTCAGTAACAAGCTGGAAATTACAGTTTTAGAGGTTTCTAAACCTATGCTGGCATAATTTTCTGGTAGTTCATAAAATTCATATTCTACACTAGTTCCCATTAAAGAAGGTAGATGTAGGTTTTACGGGCAAGCTTTTAGATCATTCATCCCATAACATTTCCCAAAACAAACGACAATAAAGGGCAGTTTGCAAGGAACACGTAAGAGAAGATTTGCAAAGAGCTCATGGGCATAAACATGTTTTACCAGCTTCTGGTTTTGCTGTTGAGAGCTCAGCAGAAGGGGATAATGCCAGGTGGTTTTCACATCGAAGCTCTGAGCAGCTTGTTATTGATGATAAGAGAGAAAAGAAGATGAAAGATACCAAGACGCCACGCTACCAGCTCAGTTTTGTTTTGTCAGACTGGCAGTGAACCATCCGGAGATGTAAGAATGGTGAGAAAGAATGGGAGGGAGATTGAGGAGTCATCGGCAGAAAGGTGTTTGTGGCTGTTGGGAGAAGTACCCTGGTGTAACAGATACAGAGGGCAGAGGCCAAGGGCAGAACTCTATTTCACTTAAAGTAATGGAAAAATAAACAGTAGAAAACCTGTAATTCCATTTCAAGAGTGCAAATGTCCATAAACCAAAGGAGTTACCTAGAAATGTCAGCTGGACTGAAGGCCTAATGGATTCAAAAGTGGTGTTTTCTGCCTGTGGGAAGGGGGCACTTGTAGCAAAATGACTACAGAGTGAATTGTATGAATAACTCCTTCCTAAAGGACATTGGGAATAAGCGTGTTACCTCTAGGAGAAAAGGACCGTTAGCAAAGAAGTTACCTCTTCCAGGCAAAAGACTGTCAGGCTTTGCAGAAGTCAAGCTGAATTAAATGTTGTGAAGGATATTGAGCAAACAGGAGAAGAAGGGAAAAAGGAGGACCAGGGAAATGAAGACAGGGAGAAGATGAAGGGTAATACAGGTATGAGACAAGAACAGGAAGAATACTTTCCTTCTGGCCCTATGTTCAGTCTCTCCTTTACTGAGGAATGGGACAAGGTGGGTACCAGCAGCAGGTTGACAGCAGTGGAAACTACCATAATGAACTGGGAAGCAAAATATAGGGACCTTTACACACTGAAATCAAGGAATGGGATAATCATTCTCCCAAGTTCCAGAAGAATTGGGTCGTGAATTTCAAGACTCAGTGACAAGTAGTTTTTAATACATCTCCTTTTATTTAAAAATGCAATGTTTGTTAAATCTATTTCTAATAAATAATAGAAAAAATAGAAGTGCTGAAGAAGGGGAGAAAGGAAAAGTGATCTAGACACCTGGTGACAGCAGTACACATAATTACAAAACACATTTTGGAGGAAGGGCTGATTAAAGGCTTGGAAGTAATGGAATAAAACACAAAACGGAAGGAAACCATACCAACAGCCTTGATATCTTATCTTTTGATAAAGCAACTGATTTTCTAGATTAGCCTAGTCCGGTTGGTAGTCCCTGCAAGAGATGTGGCTGGCGGTGGCTAATTTTTTTGCCATGCATCTCGAGTATCTGTTTCCACCACCGATGCTGAGAGCGGCTGCTTCTGCCTCCCACTGCAGAGAGACTTCTTCTGGACTGGAGAAGCAGTCACTGGGTGCAGGATCAGATCGCTTCACCTCCAAGGGAGTCTCAGCTGCGGTGGAGAAGAGCTCGGACACTCGCATGGGTGTAGCTGGAATAAAGTTGACATCTGTCCTACCATTGGGAGAAAGGAATGCTCTCTTCTGGGTGAATAACAGGTGGCAAATCCAAACTGGATTTCAGGAAAACGTTTAATACTATCACACAGGTCATTCATAGTGAAGCTGGAAAAGACAGGAGATTAGCAGAGGAACTGCTGAGCAGTAAGGAGCTAGCTCAAAGGAAGATAGCAACTGAGACTTGTAAGAGTTATCTAACCAGAGAGGAGGTTACTAGTGAATATGCTCAAGGATGTATTTCAGGACTGGTTTGATTTCATAATTTCATTTAAATTTTTGTCACAGAAGGAGGTAGAACACTGATGCTTTTTATTGGAAGTAAGGCTGAAGGATTGTGTCATTACAAACAAGGATCTGATGATTGTCTGGAAAGACCTGGATAGAGTAGAAGGGAAAAAATGGTATTTAATTCAGTAAATGAAAAACTGCAGTTAAGGCTTTGCATTTGAAGTGTACCGATAGAAGCTTCAGCGAGAAGTAAAAAGCTGATCAGTAGACGTATCGCTACAGTAGATGCATTAAGTGGGTGAGGGATCATTAGTTGATCACAGAATAACAGAGTTGTCAACATGATCCACGTATGACCGTAGGGTGCATTGCAAGAGGTAATTTTAGCGGAGATAGTGGAAGTGTCTGGGCTGTCATGTGAGAACCTGGTGATACTTCATCTGAAATGTTCTATTCCGTTCTTGAAGGCAGGTGGTGTTCAGGGAGGATGAATTGGGAAGAGCAGGTGCAGAAGAGGGCTTGGAGCACTGTTAGGGGAAGCATAGGGTAGCCTGTGTTATCATAGGAGAGGACAGCAACTTCATGTGTTTAGTCTAGCATGTGGAGAGGGGATATGATTGCTGGCTACAAATACATCAGACAAGTAAACATTTTGGAGGGAGAAAGCTATTTAAGCTAAAGAACAAGTTGGCATAAAAACAAATGGGAATTAATTGGCTGTGAGTGTAGGCTGGAAATTAGAAGAGGTTGCTGTGTCACCAGAGCAGTGAGGTTGTGGAACAGGGTGATGGTGGGGACAAAAAGATTAACCGGTTTTAAGATGAAGCTCAAGAAACTTGTGAATGGGATTAAGTGACACGATGCCTGCGAAATCACTGGACTCATTTGCCCAGGAAGGTATGTTTGCGGGGTTTTGCCATAGTGATGAAATGGAGAATGGGCTGTTGAGCTCCACGTGCACCATTGAAGGTCAACACGCTTACGTGGAAGTTGTACCATGTGTATGAGACCAGGCAGTGTCCACAAAAATGGATGACATCTTGGAATAAGTGTTCAAGTGTTCATTTTCCATGATAGAAAAGAATATCACATCACGTGAAAATATTTATATTTTTTTAATTTGAAGTTTAAGTACTGAACTCTTTTTCAGTTGCAAAATTGCTAGGGATTCCGCTGGAGGTTTGGTGCATTTTGGCACTCTGCAAACACGTGACTTGGTCATAGCGTGTATTTGTGGAGCTTGTATCTGCCAATAAGAGTTGCTTGCACAGAATAAAATATTCAGTAGGGCGTAAGAGATAAAAACTAAATTTCTCTTTCTAAAAGTAATATGGGAATTAGCCTACATTACAGAGCTTAAATTACACTGATTCTCCTCCAGGGTTGGGATAAAATTTTCAAAATCACCTCTAATCTGTGAAGAATCTAAACCATATGGAAATCTTCCTCATTCCCCTGGGTGTTTTTGATACTCTTACCCATAGCTCTTAGAGTATTTAGGTTTTTTCTGGTACATCAATCTCAGTTCCAGATGTGAGATTTTTTAGTAATAAAATAGTTACACCACTTAACTTTCTAGCATCGAGGAACTTCTGTCAATAAGGGAGTATCAATACTAATGGTTAATAATATCACTTGTACTAATCCGAGTGAGTGGTACTCGTTTTAGTTATGTTGGTGCAGCTGATGGTATAATTTTCCTGCATACAAAGACTCCCTTAGCTCCTGCTCCTTGCTTAAAAATGAGTCTTGGGTTTTAAAAGAATTAGGACTTTTCAAATGTCATTTCTCTTTTGGGCAGAGCATATGTGAAACAGCTGCTTGGAGTTCTACCTCCGAGAGAGTGCTGTGATTTTTTACTAGACCTTTCAAAGTACTGATACAGCATTTTTTTGGAGCTCATCACCCATAGCAGTCATTCAGCCCTGTGATTCATATCCTATTTTTGAAAAGCCGTTTCCTTTTGGTGCAAATGTCTTTTCCCCGTGTTTATATGAAGCAGTCAATGGGGCTTTCGGCCGCAAGGATCCAAATGAAATCAAATCAATTACTTCCAAAGATAGGAAACCATTTCACACCTTGGAGCCACATTTTGCTCCAGATGTAGCGTGTTACAACTCATGCCAGTTAGAAACCAACTGACCTATCGTGACACTTAAAATCTTGGTAGAATTTGCACTTTGCCTGCAAGCCAACACTTCATCCTGTTTGGGTTTGGATCTGTAGCTGTGAACGGGGTGATTCCCCCAGAGTAATGATGAAAATTGGATTTCATTCATTCTACCATTATGAAAAGGTGTATCGATACATGCGTTCAATTATAAATATGCTGAGGTTCTGTAAGAAATACAGTTCCTGCTAGCATTTAAAAAGAAATCCAAAGTGAATTTAGGTTGGACACAACCAGATACACAATGTTTACATTATTTCTGGGTTTTTTTGAAAGGGAGTGGTTTAGTTATGATTTATACTTTTATTACCACTTCTATTCCAAGGGTTTTCTAACACCCCTTCGTTCTGGAGGAACGATTTTGATTCAAAAACAACTTTAACCAAGTTTTTATGTTTCAGTGTAGAATGTGTTTGTGATATATTGCCACACAAGCAGCCTGCAATTCTTGTCTCAGGGCTCTGAGAGTGTTGATGGTGGTTGATGTTCATTTGTGTTTGATTACTTCAAAAAATACTAATCCAACCTCAGTTTTAGATACTTTGGATTTTGGAGGGGAGCTGGAGGTGAAATTTTGTCTTATTTAGTATTGTACTTACAGACTTCTAATATACAAGCGCTGCTTTTGGAAGCAGATGAAAAGCACATTTGAGAAAGAATGTATGTATGCTGATGTCCAAATGTAGGGTTTAAATCCTAGCAGGGACTTAGGTACCAGGCGGATCGAAGCTTTGCTGTGGGGAGTACTGCCTGCTTGCAGTGCGCTCTGTGCCTCACTTTTCCCGTCCATAAAATAGAGCTCATAAATCTTGCCATCATTTACATAGTGTTTTGATATCAGGTTTCTTTCCAAGTCTGAAGTAACATTAATTATTAGTCGTGGGACTGCTATTTCCCTTTGATTTCTCCCCACCTCCATATTGCCGTGTATGCAGCCCCTTCTTCAGGAAGGAGGACAGGCTAAACCACCCTCGCTGAGATTACTCCATCACCTCTAATGGTGTAGCACAAAGCCATTCATTTCTCCACTCTGGAGCCTCTGAACTTTATTAGCCCAAGGGAGTGGTAGGCCCAAGCGTGCTCCGAAATGCCGATCTCCTGTTTTGATAACTGAGCTCTAAAATCAAGATAAACAAGCTGCCCTATATACTGACTGTGTCCTAATTGCACACTTCAAGCAAACCAGCCAATCAGTGAGTGTGTGTCGCCCGCTAATGAATATTTGTAGTTTGGGAAGATTTCATATGTGATGTTGCTTGTAGCTTCTGCAGCTATTAGCAGCATGACTTCGAAGACCCTGTGCAGGAGGAGAACCTGGCTTTATCTAGGCCAAGAAACTGTGGAATTTAATTTCATATGTTAGCTGGGCATGGTCACTCATTCAAATTGTATTAGCTAATACTTCTTTAAAACTGTTTACACTGTGTGCAAAGTTGTGTTTAAAATCCTATTAGCTAATACATTTCCTAGTCTAGACTTGGGGAGGGTTGACTCCCTGAAGAACTCATAGCAGGACTTTGTTTACTTGCAGGGGGTGGAAGAGGGAGGAGGGGAGAGAAGGGGTAATGATGTTTGAGACCATCCAAATTACTTCTGCCATGCCAAATATTTTGCTTTCTTGTCCCTCTCCTCGCTTTTATTATTTGCTAAAATTATTTTTTTTATTGAGAGGTCACTCTCAAGTCGTGAGGGTGACTTTGCAAACCATGGGAGTATTGCCACCAACCAAGGTCTTAGGCGTTCAGCCTTGGGAGCCAGGGCTCTCTGGGGGAGCAGTGCGGGGAGGAAGGCACAGAAGAAACACCTGAGTTGGGGTGGCCAGTCTGGCAGGACCCCCAGGGAGCCACATGCTAAGACTTTCACTGAAGCGGAAACACATCATGGACATTCACAAGAGCCAAAGAGAAAATTTTCTTGGTGGGAGAGAAGAGTGGGGTTTTGGATGTACCCCACTAACAGGAGAAAGAGGCTGGATTTGATGTGTAGGTTGCTCCCAGGATGGCCTGATAATAGACTTTCTTCCTTCTGCAAGTCACAGACGTACATTAGGAGTCCTGTACTTTGACTCACAGTCTAGCACCTTACTGACACATAGAAAGAGCCTGAGCTCCCAGGTTACGTACCTGAAGCAATCACTAGGACATCAAGTGGTGTGAATGCCTTCGGTGTTGCTGATGAAAAATCACCTAACACCTGTTAGACTCTGCTCCACTCTAAGTTTCTAAACTTCCTTGCTGTTGGTTTTCTTCCCCTAGTCAGTCATAGTAGGTCTCGGAAGGTAGGTGTGATGCTACACTTGGCAGGTTAGGCAGGAATACCAAACCCATTGTTCTTTTTCCTTTTACTAAGTCTCTTACTATAACTTGCCATAGTTCTGACTTAGTAGTGCAAGTGGCATATCTTGGGAAAAAAACACTATTATCTCAGCCAAGCATTAAATACTGTATAATTCCAAGCCTTTCTCAAATGATTGCTTGGATTATTGACTTGAAATGCAGACAATGTTTCCGATCGTAGTGATACTGCCTTTTGAATGTCCTAAGAGAGTTGCAGTAAAATCTAAAGTTGAATTTAAAATTCCCGGTGGAGCTGGACTTTCCTGGCTCTCAGAAGTTGCCGGAATTTGATTTTCGTCATGGTTTTCCTACTGATGTCTCCATTTTTTGCTTTCTTAAGTTATCCTCCTCTCTGGAATGTCTAACCTTTCTTTAAATCACCTTCTTCCTACAGTCCCATCATAAATCAATTGCACTCCCACAGTTACCATTCAAATATAAATAAGTTAGTTAAATGATTTACCAAAATGTGGTAAACCAAATAGACCTATCCTGTGTTTTGTTTGAGGGTTTTTTGTTTTGTTTTCTAAAACATCCTTTTCCTTCTCTTTATGTTTCCAATCTAGAGCCTTATAGCAAGGGCTTTTTCTGTCTTGTCCATTAAATTGCATGCACATCTATAACACTGTATCAACATCCATTAATAAATGTTGGGTCCCCTATGTATCCCCCTTCCTGGGCAAGATTATTCTATACTGTATGTTTACTAGAGCTACATCCTGTCTACTTCAGCTACTCAAGTAAGTAGTAATATTTTAACTGCTGAGTATATAGTGTGCGTCATTTATTTGTCCTGACTAGATCCACTGCTGATTTCATAAACATTTGGGGAAAGAAATACCAAACTAGCAAATATTTGGAGAACCCCCTAATGTAGGATCTTAAGAGGATGATATCGTCTCTCAGTTTGAAGATTAAAATCAGTGCTGTTCACAGCTGATTAACTTTCCTTTCTAATATTTCCCACAAATTGAGCTAATGTAATAAAACTTAACGAAACAAGGTTTAGTAAAGCCACAGAGAATATTTATGTGACAGTGAGCTATAGAGTGGTTCAGGCAGTCCTGGTGTTTGCTTTGTAATGGCTCTGTGCTTTACCCTATCCAATGGATGGGTGTAGCAGTGACAACAGTCCTTGTGTTGGGTTGAAACAGACTCTTTGATTACTCAAAGGTGATGTGAATTAGCAGCACTATATTTTCTTTACATCTAGTGGGTGATCGATCATTGCTTTCTTTCCCATCAACTCTTAACGATTCCCATTTTTGCTCCTACAGTGTCATCAGCAAAGTGGTGCCAGCTCCAGAGGCCAAACCTTCTACTCCTGTGAGCCGGCCCAAAACACCTCCACCCGTGCCGTCACCGGTACCAGCTCCCGTTCATGTCACCCCTCCTCCAGCTCCAGCTCCTCCTCCTCCTCCACAGGCTACTGTCTCACCGGTCCTGATCCCACCGCCCTCTCCAGCTGTCTCAGCAGCAGGAGGCTCCAAAGCTCCGGTTAGGAGCGTGGTGACCGAGACCGTCAGTACTTATGTGGTAGGTAACACGTGCTGCCATGCTTTGTCCGTGCCAGTGACATTCATCTCTTGAATTGTTGAGCTCCTGGGTGAACTCATCATCTCAAACTGATGGTAGCTACTCTTTATCCAGCCCTTGCTTCCATGCACTTGTTTTGAGGGGTTAATAATTAAAACACTACTACTTGGACTGAATTTTTTCTGTGTTCCCAGTTCAATGTTTAAGGTTCTTCTAACAAGTCCAGTTCTATCTCACTTGGTATTTTCTGCTAACTGAGCTAGAGCATTTATTTTTGGAGGTGGGGATTTTTTTACAGAAGCTTTCCTAAGTGCTGAATTGAAACCTCAAATGTCAAACTCACCATAGATTTTGCTGTCTGTCAGGTCAGAACCCTCATACCACATCAAGAATTTGACTTAGCCCTCATTCGAGATGTGTGGAGTCTACTACTCTCTTTTCTGCTTTCCTCAACATACAAAATTGCAGATGTTTGTGTATCTCAAATTAACATTGTGTATCTCAAGCTAACACCAAAATTATCTACAGATTAACTATCTGTAGATAGTTAATCAGTCTACAGTTCATTAGTCTGTTTGACATATGCTCTGAACTTGCCTTCTCTCTGGTAGCATTAAGACTTCTTCATTCCTTTAGAAAAGTCTCCCGTTCAACATGCTGTAGGAACTGCATTCTCTAAAAGAACACGGACATACCCCTGGGCAGGACTAGGATTGCTATGCTACTGAAAATTTCTGCTTGAGATGCAGTGTAAAATGGAAGTCCTGACCAATTCTGGTCATTGAAGAACAGCAGACAGCATTAACAACGGTAGCAGTGGTGTTATCCTCCCTGTCCTGGCTAAGTTCCAGCTTGGTTGATGACACCTTGCTTATCTGTAGTGGGTAGCAGTTTAAAAATCTCACAATTTAAAACATGTGAGACTTGCTTTTATTACAGAGTTTTCTGTGCTTTCATTGCAACGTCTGCATGAGTTTTCTCTTTTTTTTTATCATTCCTGTTTTTATAACGATTCCTAGTGTAAATCTACCCTGACATTTCTAATGGAAAAGGTGCTCTTCCCTGCTGGACTTAAACAGTTGTATCGTGTTACTGGTCTCTATTTAAACAGCTGCTACATTTCACTCCCGAGTGGGTTACAGCACTAGTGACCACACATAGGCTGTGCATATCTTTAGGGTGTAGGACACACATCCTCACCTTCTGTATCACAAGTGTAAGTGCAGTGTCACTCTGACGTATCACAGTAGTGCCCAGAAGCTTGGAAATTCACTCTGAGAGAGAAACATTTCCAACATACTGAAGAAAATGGGATGTAGTACAGTAAGTATTAAAAGCAAATAATTTAGAGATTATGTTAGTTTAAAGAATGAAAACCTAGAGGTTTTCTTAGGTACTTCTGGTGGTAACACTCTTAGCACCTTACGGAGAATTCAGAGGACATGTAGGCTCCAGGTTATTTCTTTCTCTTACAGCATTATCGTTGAAACCAGGGCTTTACTGCACTGGGATCCAGCTATGTGCACAGGCAGAGAGACTTCAGATGCGAGACATTTATAGGTCAGAAAGCTGAGAGAGAGGTTGAGAAAGAGGGGAATAATTAATAACTATTAGCCCCTTGTACGAAGGGAATCAGGGACACCGAATGATGAAATGGCTTTCCCCAAATCGCACGGGAAAGCTCTTCCGGAGATAAGGCTGAAGCCAGTGCAACAGAGGTGCCTAACTCCCTTCTGCAGGGGAGGACAGGAGGATGATTTTATAGATTAAAAAAAAAAAAAAAATACAATGTGGGATCTTCCTGTAGGATAGCATCTCAGTAAGTGTGCTCTGATCATTAACTCTCAGCGGTTTGTACTAAAATAGCATTTGGCAATCACATACTGTCCCTCCTTCCACGACCCTTGGCTCGTTAAGGAATGAGAAGTTACACAATATTTTTAACATCCTCATTCAGCAGCCCAAGTTCTTGTTTAACAAACAGGCAGAGGTTTCAGTAATTACAGACCACCCTGCCCCTCTCCAGCCCCTGAAAGCCCGAGGCAGGTATTCTGCAGGTGAACGTCCCCCCTGAAAAACGTGAGTTTGGGAAAGTCAGGATATCTGCCTCCTCCTGGGGCAACGTCGGGCTGTGCCGCCTACACCTGGCAGCACCAGTGCCGAAACCGGGCAGCACCCTGGACGGGGTGGGTGCCGGTGCCGGAGGATGGTGCGGGTACAGCCAGGTTGCTCAAGCCAGTTGTAAAGGACTGTAGCTGTCAGCCCGACAGCCCGCAGCATTGCTTCTCTGCAGCAGCACGGTGCGAGCGGCTCCTCCTTCCCCAGCAGGATTATCCCCCAGGAATGACTACGGACCTTTTCACGCCGGGCGCAGGCGGTTTACCTGCGGAGCAGATGCTTCTCTACCAACTTAAAATGTCTTTGCGGATGTGAGATTGGATGCGTAGATAGGAATGGTCATTGCAATCAATCAGCTTTACAGTCGAGTTCATTGCGTGACGTTGCCTGCTCCGTGTCACTGTTGGGAAGGGGATTGTTCCCTGCTTGACGTTCCTGGGCTTTGTGTTTTCTAGTTTTAAGTCATAAAAAAAATTCAGGGCTTTAAGAAGAGTCAGTCTAGAGTGGTGTGAATTCCCCAACTGATTTTTTGGGAAGTGGTATAAGGTGTACAGACCACCGTGTAGTAGCTTTTTTACTTTTCCCGAAGAGCATTTGAGGGGCTTTTCACCTACTAGTTTTTTATATCATTTTTGTAAGCTGTACAGATAGCAAAAAGTTACTGCCTTAGATATGTGTAAATGCACTAATGCACAAAAGCTGAGAACAAAGCCGTTTACGTTTTTGAGATCCAGTGATAATGTGCAAATCTTCATAAAGGCATGATGACATCAGGGTAATACCCCAGACATTTTGTATGTTGTATTGTTAATGGCACTTCTTGGGATGGATTTCGTGACGTTTTGCATGTATGTTTTTACCAAAGAACGGTTAAAGAAACCACTTGAAATTTAAAAATACAAATAACGGGTCTAGCAGGATATAAACATTAAAAAAAATTTCATAAAGCTCTGAATATGATAAACCCAGTAAGCAGCTGCCTAATACTGTAAATGATCTGCCTCTCTGGTTTCGTTTACCCTTTAGTAAATTGTTCTGTGACATAAATGTCATAAGGGGAATGGAAAGTTACTCAGTAACAACTTTTTTTATATCCTGATCTTATCAGCCAGTTGAAGTTGAAGACTTTGGCTAATAAGTAATACGGCAACATATACACATGGCACTGTATATTTTACATGCATATCAGACTGTTATCTTACGCAGGAGGCTGCCGTTGCTCGTTCTTGCCATTAACAGGGTAGAATTTAAAAAGTCACGACAGTATAGACAGAAGGAACCGTGTCCTTAAGCCCTGGCTGCTGTATGCGAGTGCCTGTGCTGAGGTCGGGTGGTACAACTGGCTTTACTGGTTTACAGGACAGTACAGAAAAATGGACGCCTTTGTCAACAAGTACAGTATAGAGAAATCAATTAAAACATAACGCCGAGCACTTACAGTCGGAGAATTCATAAACAGCAACGGTGGCCTCTGGATAGCTTTGCAGATAAGAAAGCTGCCTTTGTTTGTTTGTTTGTTTGTTTGTTTGTTTGTTTGTTTAAATGTCAGCTTTGCTGCCTGCTTAGCCCTGAAAACCAGCTAACTTTCCTTTTCTTTGCCCAGATCCGAGACGAGTGGGGTAACCAGATCTGGATCTGTCCTGGCTGTAACAAGCCAGATGATGGCAGTCCAATGATAGGTTGTGACGACTGCGACGATTGGTATCACTGGTAAGTTGCTCTCATCCATCCTGTTCCGCCGTTCCCTTGCAGATCGGGGCTGTATTATTAAAAACCTTTCTTTTTTTTTTTATCGTTCGCGACGCCGGGGATATTTAAATGGCTTTACTCTGTCCAATTTAATAATCTGGAAGATATTTTTATCTCTGTTTCTCTGGAATTTGAAGAAGCAGATTTTACGCTGTGAAGGAGAGTTACTTTTTAATTAATGGGCATTGGTGATAACAGTTGTTTTTGAAAAATATTGCTGATTCCGGTAATTTTGTGAGAACTACGGGATGATGAGCATAGTGTATAAAGATAGGCATTTCAAATTACGAAGCATTGTATGAACAGTAATATAAATGTCAGCTCTTATAAAAGGGTTGGAGGGAATTAATCACTACTTTTTAGGTGTTTTCTTAAACAGCTACATAAAATCATAAGGTTTTTTGCAGATGTGTTAAAGAAGCATTTGAAATTATTTTATATTTAGCCTATTATACCTGAAAGTGCGCTCATGTTTGCTATTGAAATAACATTTCTTACCTGAGTGTCCTTTCGATTTATTGTTTTTTGTTTCAAAGCAAGTGGTTTTTTAGGTTTCTGTTCGATCATTATATTCATTACGATAATGATAATATAATTACTATATTAATTCGAAGGCCAGATTCTGTGTCCCACTGGAAAATTCCATTTCTTTGGGTAAGAAACAAAAGTGACGTTACTCCACTGAGATGGTACGATATTTTCCTGTCCTTCACAGGCCTTGCGTTGGGATTACGACTGCACCCCCAGAAGAAATCCAATGGTTCTGCTCCAAGTGTGCCAACAAAAAGAAAGATAAAAAACACAAGAAGAGGAAGCACAGGGCACACTGAAGACTTGGCAGCGGACTGAAGTCGTGCGGTCGCCGCGGCACCTTCTGCCCTGACGCCGACGCAGGGGGGATCCAGCCTGCTCGTGTCTCACCCTCCGTCACCGGCTGTTCGGGTTACTCTGGAGTGGAGCAGGGGCGAGGAGATGCTCTCCCTCGCGGGCTGTTGCGTTTCGCGGACCATCCGAGCCCGGGGGTCGGATTTTGGTACATTCTGAGGCTGCCTTTTCACCTACCGAGGGAAATTTGCACAGAGCGATACGAAGACTTCGGTAGTTCATGGTACCGCTCCCGCGGCTCGGCAGCAGCAAAGATGAATGTTGTAAATACAGATATCTGTCCTATTCTTTCTCGATTTGTTATTAATCCCTCTTGAACCTTTGCAGTAAGGTGCTGAGAGGAGGAGAAAATGTAAATTGCAGTAAGTTGTAAACTGAGGAGACCTTCTGGAATGATTTCTGTAGTCTGGATACAGTTCAGCCTCTACTGCTGCTGAGCCAGATAATCATAATGTGGAAATAAAAAGTGGCTGGTAAATATTTTTGTGACGAGAATATATGAAGCTTTTTTCCTTGATTTTTAGTACTAACATAAAATAAACATGGTCAAGCTTTTGTGATATATCTTCTATTTTTTAAAAAAAAAAAGTTTCTATTGTGTCGATTTTTTTCTTCTGTGTGAATTTATTTCAGTGGACCTGTAATATATTTTATACTTTGGTTTTTGTTTTTTAGTCTTTGTCAGTGTACCTTTTCATTGCTTGTACATTTCATTGGTGTGTAAAAACACTTCCCATTAAAAGATTTTCACACGTGTAAATACCTGATATTTATAAAGTACTTTTTATTGTTATTATTATTATTTTTTAGGGCTTGAGGATTTTTATTTTCGTTTGCCTGAGAATACAAACCTAGCAGCTACTGAAAGCCTGTGCGACAGACGCCTGTCCGTACGGCTGTAAGGGATTGGCGAGCTCTGCCCCAGTGGTACGCGCACGAGGAGGCGGCCAGCACCATAATTAGGCCTCGATTCAGATACTTAAACGTGTGGTAACTTCTTAAGAAGTGAGTAATCCTGTTGCCTTCAAGGAGCCTGTTCCCACACTTCGCTCTACATGTGCTTAAATGCTTTCTGAATTGAGAGCTTAGGCCAGGGGCTCCGCGCTTTTAACGGTAGCTACAGTGCGTTAATCTGTAGCTGGAACTGAGCTTTTTTTTCTTTTTTCTTTTTTTTTTAACAAGCGGTAGTGAGTTTGCCAAAACACTCGGGCTCGTGTTTAGATGGAGGAGGTAGAGAATGGCATCGAGGCCAGAAGATGCGTTACTCTGCTTTGTGTATCCCCTTGGCAAGACCAATGAAGAGAATACGCGTCGTGTTCCCCATTGAAAATGATGGGGGAAATTGCAGAGGGGGAAAAAAAAATAAGTCAGTATTAGATATTGTAGTGCAATGGGTCTGAGAGCTGAATAAAATGTAAAAATAAATCTGGAAAAGAATTTATACCTTTTGTTTCCAAAGCGATTTTAGACGTCGTTGGTTAATTTGGAGATATTGCTACTTTCAACCGTACAGTGAGAAACATCTAATGTTTGAGAATACGGCCCTTTAACCTGTTGCGCGGATGTTAAGAGATTTTTTTTTAAATGCATCCAAATTGATATTAATGAGAAAGAATTAGTCATGTTTTTTAAAGTACCAGTCTAGTTAGGGAAATGAGGCTTTGCTGATAGAAGTGTTAAATTGCAAATCGGTGGAGATATGGATGAAATTGGTTTATTAAAAGTGCACTGTTACCTTCTTTGTTCAATGCCACCTCATTTATATTCCGTCCCTGCTAATTACCAGTCAAGAAAGTTCTTGGGTCTGATTTTTTTTTTATTATTATTTTGAATTGTTGGATGTTGCAAACCTGATTCTTGTTTTTTTCCACGTGTAATGTGCAGACATAGAAAATACCCAGTCTTTGGTCATATCTGGTTGCAATAATAAAGAACTAGCTTTTGGTAAGTTGTTTATCCATTTCCTCCTCCCCTCCGTTAATCAGAACTTCTCACACTTAATGAACTAAATTATTCAAGGTGCCGTGAGAGGGCTGAACTTTGCCGTTTCAACGGCTGTTCAGCGATTTCTGTGTGTGCTTGTGCGTTGCTGCCACCGGGTTGGTTTCCTACCCTGGGTTTTATGATTTTATAAATGACCCCTGTGGCAATAAAACCAAAGCATCATTTTCAGGAGGCTTGTGTGGCTGACGGGATTAGTAACGGGAGAAGGGGCCCTTCACCTCCGGGTCATCGGTTTGAAGCCAGCCTTGGTCCGTAGCCGTGTGGAGCCTGTCTCCCCTGTCACTTACGCTGGGGTGTATTGGGAATCGGTGTCATAAAAGAATAATCGGCTTCCAAAAATAGTGGTCCCCAAGCAGCTGTGTGGCATGGACCTTTCTTACAGCCCCTCGTACCACCCAACGCTGGGCAAGCCCAGCTGCTTCCCCAGATGTTTGTATTGGCTGCTGTAACTTCACAGGTTGTGTTTCTTCTCCAAAAACTCTGCCAGAGTTGGGGCTGCTCCCTTGGTTCGCAGCTTGATTTTAGGTTTGGGCACTTGTGTTTCTCTGAATCCATTTATGATCTGGGTTTTGGACACCGCTGCCCATGGGAAGAGGGCACGGTGGGTGGGTTGCAAGTTGGTTTGCTCGTTGGATGTCATGGGAGAGCATCGGTGTCTCTGAACGGTTTGCCTGCCTCGGAGGGTCAAAGAGCATCAGCTTCATCAAAGAGCAAAGTCAGTTGTGAGCACTGCCTCTGGAAAACATCTATTTCCACAGGTAGTTGGTGTAGAACTGGTTAAAAGTTTAGAAAGTCAAAAATTCAAGAGTTTTTAGTGAGGAGAAGACAACTCGCTGTCTGCCCACGGGATAAAGGAAAGACCGATTTCACCCCTTTACTGATGCACCGTACAGAGGGGAGTTACGCCGCACCGCCAGTATGGGCAGCAAATACTCCAGAGCGTAAAAGCAATTCCGTGAGAACAGCTTGTTGAATCCTGCCTTTACTCTGGGGCCAGATTATTATCTGGAGTCAGTTGGGAGTCAGTTGGAGCTGTGTCAGTTTACACCAGCCCAGGATCTGCCCTCTCGTGCGGCCGACGTTGGGGCTGGGGAGCAGCTCCGTTTATTCTGAAACGAGGCGGGTTTTTTTATCCTTTTTATCCTGTAAATCCTCCTTCAGGGCAGCTTTTGCCTGCAGGATGCTGGAGAAAACAGCCGTGCCGGACACTCGCTGCAAAGCGTGTTAGTCGTTAGGCAAAAGTGCAACTTCTTAACGAGTTTTGCACCCAGAAAAAAACATGACGTTAATATCGAGACGGTAAGCACAAAGCTCAGAAATGGAAGAAACTATCATGACTACTGGTTTTTATTGGAGGACAGAGATAAATGCAGAGCATCCATCCCTGGAGTAATGGGGATGCGCTTTTCCTGAGATAATCTTCCTTCAGGGCTGTAAGTCGTGCTCAAAGCATCATTTCTCTGCTTGACAAGGTGTTTCTCTTCTGAAGGTGTCCGCAGCTAAGTACAGTGAGGATCTTTATGCTCCGCAACTGATTTGTGATTCCAAATGTCCTGGAAGAGAAAGGAAAAAAAAAAGAATCGGAGAGTATCAGAGCCTGCTGACTTTGTCTGGGCTTTCCAGAGATACAATATAGTGTCTTGCTTCACTGTATCACCTAAACCTTCTTTGTTCTCCTTTCAATAGGACGATTAAACAAAGACCTACTAACCAAATTAAAGTATAAAATGAACGCTGAGATATGGAAACCTTGCCAGGAAGCATGCTAATGAATGAAGTTCACTAAAGGCACGCTGGCTAAGTTTTCAATACAAATAGTTTTATGGCCAATCTCTTTAGATCATAGCAGTTTTCTTTAGAAGTTTTCAGTCTCCAAAGTAGATGAGTTTCCTTCGCCAGGGAATGAAGCAGATAATGCTCTGAATAAACTCCCTCTTTGCAGTCTTGTCAGTCATGCAGCTTAGGAAACTCTCCCTTTCTTCTGGGGACTCTCGGATCCGCTGTAACCTAAAAAGTAGAAAACTGCTCTTAACCCCCGTGTGCTGTAGGGCAGGGGAGGCTGTAACAGGGGCTTTACGGCCAGCAGACAGCTCGTACCTGGCTGACGTGAGCAGAAGCCTTTAAAGGTGAGCTGTGGCAGCTGGTCCTGGTGGGCTTTCCCTCGAAGGTGCTGTTGCAGCCTGTTCAAGGTTGACGCCGGGTGAAGGGTGGACAGACTTTTTAATAGAGCCCGTAGCGATAGGACAAGGGGTAACGGTTTTAAACTAAGCGAAGGCAGATTCAGGCTAGATACAAGGAAGGAAATTTTTATGATGAGGGTGGTGAACCCCTGGCCCAGGTTGCCCAGAGAGGTGGTTGATGCCCCATCCCTGGCACCATCCCAGGTCAGGTTGGACGGGGCTCTGAGCAACCTGCTCTAGTTGCAGATGTCCCTGCTCATGGCAGGGGGGTTGGACTAGATGTCCTTTAAAGGTCCCTTCCAACCCAAACTATTCTGTGTTTCTAAGATGCAGCCCTTCATGCTTAAGGAGTGACGTTTTGTACCAGGACTTTAAATCCTGTGATGCTCTCCGGAGAGAGAGAGGAGGAGAGCTGGGGGCCATGGGACCACTGTGTTCCCTCTGCCCCATAATTTTCTTTCCATCCCTTGTTTTCCTCAGAGATCTGACCCTTAACTCAGGTTTCTGGTGGCCAGTGCTGGAACCACAGCAGCTCGGCGGCTGTTGGGTGCCTTCCACAAACAGGGACTTGCCTTCAAATAGGGGGGCATTGAGCGGGTGCTGAGAGTTGAGATTCGGTGAAATATTGCTGCCTCGAGCTTCGACCAAGGAGGCCAATTTTTCAAGAAGCAAAATGTCAAGTAGACCCAGGTTAGGTGGAATATCTTCCACATATTTTTAAAAAGACAAGGAGAAAGACCTTTCAAATGAATATAGAGCTCCCTGTTGTGTTCTCAATGTGGGTGTTCCCATAAGGACTTTGAAACAGATTTATAAAATCAAACAGAAAATAATTAGATTGTTTTATTGCCTAAACGAGGGCATGAGCGAAAAAGAGACTTAAAACACATTTACAAAAATTTAGGTTTCGTCACCTGTCACGAGGAGGAATTTGGTTGATAAATTGGAAAGTCTTGCCTGTCAATTCCTCCCTAAGCCAGCGTGGTTTTGACAACTTACTGTGCCTGTCATTTGCTTACTGTGGGACTAATGACAAGTGTGATGGGGTGTCACCGTCCTGCCACCCTGGTGTCACCCAGGGCCGCCGGCGCCGCTGCTGCTTAGCTGCGTTGCAGGAGACCTTCGGTCATCTTCCTTCAAGCTAATCCCTCCCCAAGTGTGGGACTGGCCACTATTTGCTGTCGATTTTTTTAATTTGGCATCTATCCAAATTAAAAAAAAAAAATTTTTTTTTTTCCTTTTACAGAAACAAATTAGGAAATAGGGGCAAGGAATAATGTGCAATTGTTTAGTTTTAATTGAGATGTCATTTACAGCACTTTTCTAATAAATGCTGTAAGAACTGTCATCTTAGGGTTATACATCTGCTCGTAGGTTTTGTTGTCCACGTGGTAACCGTTGCACGTATTCAAAGGGAGAAACGTTGTCTTGTTATTGGGAAAGTCAGACACAGTTCTCAGCTCTGTCGTGGCTTTACTGGTGCGTTTGGGCGCAGTATCGGTGCGTGTCCCAGTTTCCATCCACAGGAGGAGGATAACGTTTCCTGCTCTGGCTGCTCTGCTTTGGCCTTGGACCCAGGTGATGTGAAGCTTGTAAAGACAGGCCAGACCTTCCCACGGGTTAAATAACTGGAATAACACCCTTCACGTGAGGTGGATAAAACTGCAGAACTATTAGGAGCTCCCCCAGCGCCAGGTCTGTCCTTGAACTTGCTCCTCAACTGAGCCTTTCTCTGCACTTCTGCACTTGTGCTTTCCTTGAGGTTGGGAGCTGGAAACCATCTACTACACTCCTGAACCAGGCAGATCCTGTGATGTTCCAGGTTTTAGTTGGCCCTCATCCAAGAAGTTTTCCAACATGAATCCAACCCTGATGCTGAGAAAGGCTGATTTTGAGCCTTTCTGTGGAAGGAGCTTGGCTGGGCTCGTATCAAGACCTTATTTTGCTACTGGTTCTTTTTTTTCTTCCAGGGATATCTGGTGGGGTTTATCTGAGAAACCGTTTCTTGCTTAGAATTACTTCAGGGACATCAAAATATACCCCTCATAATTCATACAATAGCTCCCTTCTCTAGGTTTTGTGGGCTGTGAAATGCCTGAGTTAGTGCTTGCAGTTGGCATGTATTAAGATGCTGAGAATGAAGTGATGCTGCTGTTCTCTATGTTTTTTTGCAAAGACAGACGCTCAGTCAAGTCCAAAATCCAGGCCTTGGCCTCAGTATCTAATAACCCACCCCAACCATCGACTCTTAGTGCCACCCACTTTCCAAAACACTGGATTTGCAGTGCCGCGGCTCAGGAGGAAGCACAACCCTTCAACCCTCCCAGATGCCACTGGCTAACTGCTGTGTTTATTTGCTTGCAGGATTGCTTTGGCCTGGCCAAAAAAAAATTTCACAAAGTATATTCAGCAATTTTGTGCTGAGGGTCCCACCAGAGGTGTCGTAGCTATCTAATACATGAGATGACGTTTAGGGAATGAAACCATGACCTGTGCAAAGCCTTGAGCTGAACCAGTGAAAGAGTCCCTTGGAGAGGCTCCAAGGTTTGGTGGACAGTTTGCAATGGAGAAATGTCTTTCAAATTCACTCAACCTAAACTTCAGGTGTCACGCATATGTCTGCCTGGGATGTTTTTTAAGTCTAGCTGGAGGTTTCACAGCAAACAGGGCAAAGCCGTGAGCTCAAGCAACCATCGCAGTGCATCTGCTTAACCTTTATTCAGACTCTATTTACCCATTTTACTCAGACCACAGGGGATTTATTTTGCAAAACCCTTGTGTCCCTTAGTGTCGGGAAAAATGTCTCCTGCCTACCAACTCCTTTGGAAGCTAATCCTGCTCCATTTGATTCTCTACATCTCATGTTTCTGTGCTCTGCAAGGTTTGGCTACATGAGCTATGGGGGCCGGAAGGATGGACCAGTTTTGCCCTGTGCTCCCAAGCCACAGTGATTCCCATTCAGATGTGTTTAAGATGGCTATTTAGTGATTTTGAAGACAATATATACACCTCCCCTTTCAAGCAAGCATGTATCTGGGCCATGGACAACAGAAACGTACTTGGGAGCAGCACACTGAAGGCAACTGATGGGAAGTTTGTCCTTTTTTTATAGCCTCTGGATTAGCAGTTGTTAAAGCAGATACGCCTTGAAAGGAGTAAACCTGAAGTGCATTCAGCCTTCCACCCACAACACACTAGGTAGCACGGCTACGTGATGAAACCAATGCTCAGGACCTTGTGGGGCCTTTTTCCTCTTTATTATTGTGGTAATAAAAAGTGCAGGAGAAACAGGTACTTCTTACATGATCCATATTGCTGGCGGCAAAGTTTCAGCTGTTCTCTGTATACGTGGTAGTCACCTTTCCAGCAGTTTTGAGTCTCTTCTCCACATCTGTCCAAACACAGATTCTTCTGTACCTAAGGGCATGGACCTATTTTTCTTAGCGTGGCTTCTGCCAATATAGAAAATTAGATTAATTTGTCTCTAATGAATCTAATCATCATGGGATGTTTTCGTTCTTTTGAGGGGCTTGGATGAGAAAAGGATGAGCATAGGGTGAAATGTTGTAAACTACTGAGAAAACACACAGTTTGAGTAGATATATTTGTTCAGCATAAGAACAGCTGGATTCACCCCTCATCGCCTGTGCTGCAGGCTTTGGAGTTCATCATTAGCCCAGTGCAGATCCAGCTCATCTCTGTGCCCAGAATCTCCGGAAAACTCAATTCTGCAGGGCTCAAACAGGCACACTTTGCCACTTATTGCAAGGAAGTCCAAGGGCAGATCTGCTATTGCTAAAGCTGGTGAGGCCCAAGGTGAGCTTTTGGTAGGTATCAAATCCTCCTTTCAAGCCAAGAAGTTCCCACTACTAGAGAGCAACGCTATGGTCTACTTGAGTTTTGTAAGCCCTTAATGAGTCACTTGATATCAGCCAGGTCAGTTCGCTTACATGGAAAGGGCTCCTATTTCTCCCGGTGACGTTGACTTCGGTGGGTAGAGCAAGGGGAGCGTGGAGCTCCAGTGACTGATCCTTCCTACACTTGCTTGCACAAGGGTACGGCAGCACGATGGACTCATCTCAGATTCCTTCGGGAGGTGGTGACAGAGCTCCACCTTAATGAGTTCATCGCCCTGCCAGCATTCTTCCCACACCCAGGTGCCCATGTTGGCAAAGCTACGCTCCACTGGAAAACGTTCCCTGGGCTTTTAACAGGCTACAGATCTTGGGATGCCCACCCGACTCTTCATTTTCAGTTGGCCTCAGCTGATGGTCCGGTTGTGTTTACAAGCAGAGCCAAGCATGCTGGTTTGGTGTCAAGGAAGGAGGGTGGGGAGACACTGGGGGGCCAGATTAACTGCAGGGTCTCCCACTAGGAGAAATTTTTTACAAGTCATCCGGTGTGCAGGTGGGTGGAGGGAGGAGCCAGTGCCTTAACCCGTGCCTGAGGCTCCGCTGAGTATTCTACCAGCTCTGTTTACCAAAGCCATGCTTAAATGGCTGCAGAGCTGCATCACATCTTTTGTTTTTCTTCTCCCTTCTGGATCGCATGCACTGGTCATGGAGTTAACACTTACCAAACAGCATTACTCGGACTTCTGGTATGAATCCAGCCTTGGATGCACACATTGCAAAATAGTTTCAGAGCTGAGTCCGCTCTTGGCATTGCCTCCCCCAAGGTACTGCAGTTTTCTGCAACAACTTAGTAATTTAGCTGTTCATCTCCATTTTGAGTTATCCTTATCTCAATCAGAAGTGTCCTGCTGCTTGAAATGGGTCCCTCACTTTTACTTGTCTGACACTGCCTATTTCCCCTCTGTGCAGGACATTCTGCCTGTTGTCATCTTCTGGAGATACACCTTCCACACCTCTGGTGTCCAGGGGCACGGATGCTGCTGGAGATAAGACTTAGCAGATAGCAACCTGCCCTTTCCGTGCTGGCAACACACTCCAGAGCCGGGGAACACAACTGATGACTCTTTATAGGAATTTAAGACATAAGGGGATCTCCTGAGACATCTAGTCAAATATTGCCAACACGGTGCAACACGTCCCACCACGCCATTCCTACACTTGCACACGTTTGGGCAAGGTGGGTGGATGTCCCCAGCAGTCGCTGGGAGAAGGTAATAAAAACACGTAACTACTCAGCGTGGGTATTAGTTTAATGGCTTAAAGACTCGAGAGCTGCAGTAGTTCCCATCAGATGTTCTTGGAGAAATCATGGGGCCGGGCTAGCGTCACTCTTTTTCTGCGAACAAGGACTGATTTGTTTTCTGCTGGCACTACAAACAGCAAAACCGAAGCAGGGTGGTGAAGTGATTTGTGCCACGTCACAGAGCACGTCAGAGGCAAAGCTGAGATGGGAATGGGCACCTCTGAACTCCCAGTTCCCCTTGACACCAAGCAGACTGGGCTGGTGCCGGAGCTGTCTGAGGCCAAGAGGGTCAGTATCTGTGGCGAAGTTGCCTGATGATTCAAGAAGAGAAACTTTCTTCTGCTTTCTAATCTTGAGGACCCCTCTACCAGCTCATCCTTGCTTTAATAGTGACACCGCTTGCAAAATACACCTTTGAGCCTCTTTCATCATTGGGTATCTCTCCAGGTACTTTTCCAGACACCCTTACATGAACCTGTCACTGGGGGCACCAGCTTACGTTGAGTTTTTATCCCAAAAGTGGATCTCAGCTGCTAAGATCTCTATATAATAGACATGCAGAAGTCTGGATCCCTCAACAAGGTCCTTCCAAGCCAAAGGCATGGGGAGATGTCTGTACATGGGCTCCCCCCGAGGCTCCTTGACGCACCTCCCAACCACAACCGGGATACAACGCACAGCGAGCTCAGCAAAGCACTTGCAAGAATTGGGCAGGAAGTGATGATTTTGGGTAAAATCAGGTTCATTTCTTCTTGAACCAAAAGACGCGTTTCTGCAGAGACCCCAGTCGTTCTGTCACAGATGTACATGTAGACAGGACTGTGGTCTGCTGAGCTAACTGGAAATGAGAGTCTCCCAACTGGCTGCGATAAACTATCAGCCAACAGACATCTGAGAAAGGCATTTCCATTTCTGTGGTCCCAGGTCAGGATAATGCGTTTCTAAATCCACACTTGCTTTTTCTTTAGGTTATTGCACGGCAGCTCCGAGTTGAAGTGGTTTAGCTGCCTCCACTGTAATTTTCCACACCTAGCTTCTTTGGATTTCTTTTTTTAAGTCAAGTCTCACCTTAACTCTAAATTTATTCGGGTTTGTTTTTATTCGTATGATAATCACAACATTCTTTTGATACATTTTTTTTTAAGCCTTGATTTACTGAGATTTGCTTGCAACCTTCATTCCAGTTTACCATTTTTTGTGCGTGGGGATATTTTAAATGAATATAATTATATTTAATAGCTTTTGCAGGTACTAAAGCATCTTTTGATTTGAGTCCTAACTTTCATTATTACCCCCCACACACATACACACCTTTTTAGATATTCTCTGTTTAACCTATGCCTAGAGATTAATTAAAGTGTCATTAAAATGCCTTTAGTACGTTTTGTGTCCTACATGCCTGGAAATATTTTTTTCCCACAGTCAGAATTGTTGTGCTTGTACCAACAATAACTGGCATGTGGCTTGTTTTGTAGATCACCATGAGATATAACGAACACTCCTAATTAGAAGAAAACACATTCATTTTTTGGATGCCTGTTCAGAGTTTTCTCAGGAAGACCCACTAGTTTTTCATTTACATCTCTCCATCACTCTTGGCCAGCTCTGAGGCCGTGGCCGAGTGCTCGCTTGGCAGCACAGCATGAGTCCCGCATCGCAGACAGATGCAAAATAGAAATTTAGGATCTTCCCAACCACTTACATGGCAGAGTTTCTACCCCATCCATAAATTTTCAAGGTTTGAGTGTTTAAATGTGTATAGTCCAGCCTTGGGTACAAAATCTCCCTCCTCTTTCAATATTTCTGCTTGGGGAGAATCCAGAGCTGGAAATTAATCTGGACTTAGAGCCTATTTGCCAGGAGTAGGTTTATCTACAGCCAAATCCTACAGCTGCCCTTGCAAAAATGGAGCTGATCAGAGGATGGGAACAAGTATGCTCTGGCTGCTACTATCTACGATCAGCAAAACTAAAGGCAGAAAACCCTCCAGAATTTGCTTAATCCCCCGTTTCTTTCTCCCTGAATTGTTTCCAGCCTGCTCATCTCCTGCGAGCTGGATTGCTCAGCCAGAGCAGCATCGCGTCCACGCTCTTTGCCCTTCGAGCGGGACACTTTTCCTAAGCGGAAACAGGGACTGGGAGCTCCTTGTTCCCAGTTCCTAGGGAGCCGAAATTTCCCGTCGGGCCAGGCAGCAGGCTCTCGTGCACCAGCTCAGAGGTGCCACGGCTGCTTTCTGCTTTCCCTTCCATCAGAAAAAGAGCCGAGACTCCCGGCATCCCAGAGGTTTTCAGCCAGGGAGCCAGGCCTGCAGCTCTCCTCATCCCCTTGCTCAGTGGGATGCACCAGGAAGACACCGACCTAAGGGTCATGGATGCTTTAGCATCACCCCGGCGCAGCTCCTGCAGCCTCCTCTCCTAAAAGACACGAGAAGAATAAAACAACAACAAAAAAAAAATTACACGAGAAGAATAAAACAAAAACACGGGAGCAAATTACTGACTTCTCGGGGAAGATGGTGCTGGAGATAGTGTAATTATAATCCCTTTCAGCGGCTGAGAGGAGCTGGGTTGTTTCATGGCCTGACTTCTAAACCTTGACAGGTTTTGCAACCGTAGGCTTTGGAGAGCTTCCGCCGAGCAGCTCTCCCTCTGCTGGTAACTCGTCATGGGCTTGACACGAGCCTTGGCCTCGCGGGCGGGCGCGTCGGTGGGGACACCCTTGGGACACGCTGGAGCATCGTGGGCAGACCCCGTGGCCCCTCTTCCCCTCCCGTGACTCAGGGCCAGGGCGACCACATCGCCTCGCAATAACGATTCCTGCTTTTGTAAGAGGGCTGACAGCGACCCACCTTGCAATTAGCAGGTTGTTTGGGGCGAAAAGCTAATAAGCACCCTGACGAAAGCCAGCCCGGGAGGGGGGCGGACGCTGCCTTGACTCAGCGTCCTCCTGGGGCGGGGGGAGAAGGGTGCTCGGGATATGCTGGACGTGATTTTGCGACATAGCCGTGCTCACACTCCATTTCCAAAGGCTCTTGGGGCATCCTATCCTGGATGAGCTGGTGAAAAGCCCTGGAGAAAAGGTCACCGCCGGTTTTAGAGACGGGGGCTGTCCACTGCCACCCTCTCCCCATGAATTTTTGCAGCCTCGCCCCCTCTCTGCTGCCCCACACACCTTATTGCCAACATCCATTTCACCCCTCACTTTTCTGGTGGGTACCACTTTGCAGGAGTGTTGGAAAAGCCTTAGCGGACCACTGATGGCTCAGAACCAAGGGGTCACTGCCCAGAAAAAAACCCAGATCTTCACTCCTGTAGCCTTCGACCACTCCATCCCCCCTCACAGGTCAGTGCTGTGGGTTATAATTTGTGCTACAGTAGCTCCAATCAGGACCTGGGGTATTATTTATCGCATTTAGTACCTGCCATCAGTCATGAAAACTTAACAAAGACCCTATTGGGTTTATCTATAGGCAGCTAAACAAACGTATCTTGCTCTCCTGTTATCTTCTTGTTAACAAAACACTATCAGGATGTTCTAAACATCAGCATTTACTGCACAAGAGCCCTTTATCTGGCATGATATATAGAGAGCCCATCAATTAGTGCAGGGGGCTCGGAAATACCTGCCACGCTTCGCTCAAAAGTCCCAGCACCATCCCAGGGCTGCATCACAAGCAAATAGCCCTGTGCGTTTCCCAGCCTCGAGCATCCCTGCCTGAGCTGGGAGAGCTCATTATGAGGAGAAATCAGGATAAATACTTTTTTTCCACCTTTTTTTTTTTTCATATCCAGCCAGGCAGGCTGGAGACTTCCCATGGAAGGAGAGGTGCAAGAGCAGGCAGGGCGCTGGATGGTGCAGGGGATGGGGAAAGGGGAAACGGGCTTCTAGTCCAAAAGGCGGTTTGGGAACACAGTGAAAAGTGCCATGAGACAGTGCATCCTCCTGACAGCAGGGCCTCGTCTGCAGGATCAGTCCCTCTCGGGTCCCCACTGTAACGTCACGCTCATGGAGCAAGCCTTGCTCTTGCTCACCACCAGCTCAAAGGGGTGGACGTGGCAGGTCTTGGACACCAACGGCCGAGGATCCAGGGCAGCTGCTTTCTTCAAACACCTCTGCTAAATCACCACCTCCGCAGAGGAGCCACTTCACCCCACGCCGTAAGCCACGCTCCCGTGCGTCAGCTGGACCGGCGGTGTTTCACCCTCCTCCACGGTGGTTGCATGGTAGTGGGAAAGTGATTCTTCAGCTAAACAACAGATTGGGAGGATTAACCCCAACTCCTGTTTGTCTCTGATTATTTGAATATCTTGCAAAACAGAAACTTTGTAAACAAGCACACGGCCTGGTTTGGAAACCACTGCGGCTCTCTGCAAGTGACGGTTTGCTCTTGGGAGATGTTTTGCTCTAGGTGGATCTCCAAGCTCCAGACTTCATGCACTTGGACTCATGTGGAGCTCCCAGTCATCTTGGTGGCTCCGTGTATCCAAGAGAAGCAGCTGAATGTTTAAAGGTTGCTAATTTTTTTTTTTTTTTTTAATTCCCAAACTGAAAATAAAGGGAGAAACAGTGGAGGAGCTGGGGCAGGGCTGACCTCTGTGTGGCTTTGAAGAGGCGGCATCAAAAATTTAAACGAAATAGGTGATAAAACCAGTGAAGCCAGTGATGGGAGTCAGGGAGAGCAGATGGGATCAGAGCTTTGGGCCAGGCCGGTGCAATTAGGAGTGTGTTTTGCACGAAGCTGAGCAGGACACTGTAGGAGGGAGGCCGGAGCAGTGCAGCAATATGGAGAGATAAGATCCTGGAGTGGTGCTGGAGCTGTCTGGACAGAGAAGAGTAGGAGGCACCGTAGAAATTTCCTGGGAGCTTATCACCGTGGGCCATCTTCTCCTCCTCTTTCACATCCGCAGCAGCCCTGATGCCGCAGGACTGTCCGAGCAGCCGCCCAGCCCTCGCCCTTCCCCGCTGCCATCGGGCGCCGCGGCTGCAAGACCCATCGCAGCAGCGCGGGGGTCTCTGTCCTGATGCGCTTGGAAATTTAGACCTCCGGAGATGTTTAGCTGCCTTAAAACAGAGCCTGACAGAGGTGATAAATGTCTTCAGGCCACGGACTCATAATCCCAGGCACTGAGAGGTGGTAGAGCTGGTGGCCAGCAGGTACTGAGTGTGGACATCCGTTGCGGGTGGCTGCACTGCCAAATTCACGAATCCACGAAATGGCATTTGTGCCTTTATCCACGCTGTTCCCGATGGGAAAGGGCTGCTCGCTAAAAGCCAGCCCAAAGCGACGCATCGCATTCGGTCTCCAGAGGCGAAGGACGGGGCTGAAATCAAATCCAGCAGCGTGGCCCCATGTGGGCAAAGCCTCGCTGGTGGGGAGGGAGCACCTCAGGTTAGCGGGGACCCGTTGTCCTCTTACAGCCGAAGCTGCCTTTTAACACCCTTAAACCAGCCCCTAACACCACTTATACCCGGAGCCAGGACCCCCGGCAACTTACACCCAGAGCTGGGAAGCCCAGGTAAGGAGCCAGGTAGAAACTGGCCTTAAAAAGAGAGTCACCTTGGCAAGGCGGTGGTCACTGCCGACGGCCATTTAGTTATTTGTGCTTGGGAGGTGCTTGGTTTTGCAGGGCGAATCCCCATGTGGGTTTTACATTCAGATATTCGCCTCGCACCGCTCTCATATCGTTGCTGTTGGCTGGTTTTTTCCTCCAACTGCTATTAAAGTTTAGTATTTGATAGGAGAACAAAAGACAAATAGGAATCATTGGTGCAAAACCTCGCCATCTAAGCCTGATCTTTCTGGACCAGGAACTCTAAGCCCCTGATCTGCGTGATATATAGTTTGGGTACAATAATATCAGCTACAGTTATTATTACCTATATTACAAAGATCTCAAAAAAAAAAAAAAGGGGGGAGAGATTGCGCACGTGCCGGCTAGTTTCTCTGTTAGGGGGAGGGAAGGAAGAAAAAAAAAAAGAAGAATAAAAGTTTAATAAACGTGTGCTGTGTTGTGGATGACTTTGTGGCGACCTTTGTTGCAAATGGCCTATGCATGCGGAATAATGGTCTCCGTGCAGAGAGGGAAATGGCTTAGTGCTATCATCGTTGCCTCGGTAACCATCAGAGTCTCCATCTAGCAGAGAGAAATGAGTTATGAAAAGGCTTGAGTGAAGAAGGGATTAACACATGATCCCAGGGACAGCATGTCAATCAAAATCAGCGGAGAAATTACACTGCTCTATTTGAGAATGTCTCCGGAAACGCAACCTTTAGTGGGTGTATGTATGTGGATGTATGCAGGCATGACGGAGAGACGTATAGCTCTGAGCCTCGTATGGAATATATATATATATATATATTTTTATATATCTCTATCTCGCAAGATATCTGCGAGCGCTGGTGTGCACATGCACAAGCATCCCCTGCGCACACGCTACCTATACGTTCGTGTCCAAACACACGCGGGAGGCATCTCTCCATAGGGACACACCTTTGCAATGCCCATACGATGCGTGGCTCCGTGCTCCCCCGAGCAGCCGAGCAAATGAAAACCACTAGAATTAAAAAAAAAAAAAAAAAAAATTAAAAATAATCCAAAATGCGTATCTGATTCTGACATTTGCTCATCCTCTCTCCTGTCCTCACCAGGCTTTGTTAAAGTGTCCCCGCTGGCATCCCTCGTTCCTGCGGGACAGCCCAGGGGCTGGACCCCCCGAAGTCCCTCCTGCACCTCCGAAAGGGAGAGCAGAAGGAATTGGTTCCCCTGTAACATGTTCAAAATGCCAAAGTCGGGGTGATATGGAGACGATGGCTTTAGATTGAGGGCTTCGGTGGCTTCCCGCGTGTATGTGCCGTGGGCCTCGCACTCCTGGGCCCTGCAACTCGTAGGTCAAGGGCACGGGAACTAAAGCCACGATTAACTCCCTCTTGGTTTTAGCTACTGCAAACTCTCTGTTAGCTACAACTCCCGGCGCTGCTCAGCCGTGTGTAGCTGTGCACACATTTCCTATGGCGATTGTTTGCCTTGATTCAGCCGACGAGCTTTACATTACCTGCGAGCAGAGTGAGTTTTCTGCTAATGTCGGGAGCAAAATGTGATTGCTGGGAAGGGGGGGGCTCGTGCGGCTTCGTAACGGAGGAGCGTGGCTGGAAAAAGCCTCCATTATTTTTTCTGTTCATTGGCCGCTTCAGTAATACAAAACTTTCTCTTCCAAGAAATTCTCTCCCTCTTTTTTATTTAATTTTTTTAAGCAGATGATTATTACAGGGAAAATAAAATTTCTCGTTGGGGTCTCCGCTGCCTGCTGAGCCGTCCAGCCCATCCCCACGTCGGGAAGTGCAAGAGCACTCGGGGAGGGGATTTGCACCCCGAAAACATCACTGGCCCACCCAGCCCTCCACAGCCTGAGGTTCTCCCTGTGCTCGTCCCCCACCACACCCCTCTGACACCCGCTCGCCAGCACAGCGTGGGCCCCGTGCGCCCACGGCCCTGCACCCCTGCATGACCCCCGGCACAGCTCATCCTACACCCGCAGCTGATTCACACCTCGCGCTTCAGCTACAGGCGCAGCTGCTTTACAACCGCCCCTATATGTTCCATACGTGCACAGGCTCTTCGCCTGCCCCTGTCCTGCCGTAGCCCATCACCACAGGCAGATAAACACTTCCACACATCCCTCTTCCCTCCTGATGCACAGGCGCATATGGCAGCCCCCTTACAGACCCCTTGCAGCCCCCTCACCCCAAACCATCCGCGCCCTGCGTCACCCCTGGGACCGCAACGCGCAGGCGGGCGCCCAGCCCTGCCGCCCCGTCCTGCCCTCGTGCTCCCCTCGCACAAAGTCGCTTCCCGGGTGCATCTTCAGGGTTTTCTCCCACACGCAAACACCGCGGGGCCCCTCCACCCACACGCCACAAAATCCCCCCGCGTCTTCAAACCCCGCTGCGGCTGCGCCTGCCCGTCCGGGGTGCACCCACCCGCGCCCTGCAGCCTCCCATGTAAGACACCCGGCATCAAGCACGCTCAAACCCGAATGTAGATGCCAGCAAACTGCACGCGCTGGACACCCCCCAATCTAGCCAGGGCCACCAGTAAAGCTTCCACCAAGGGTTTGCATGGCCCTCCACCACCACGAATCCCTCGACCCTGGCTTTTTGGGGCTCTCCAAGCCCCGCATCTCTCCCCACACCCCATCCTTTTCCTTTCTCCCCTCCTTGCTTGCCTTTCTTTTGGGTTTATTTCCCCTCGGCTCCCACCACGTCCCCCCCCGCCACGTCCCCAGCCTCCCACACAAGTTTAAAGCCATCAGCCCAGCCGACGGTTAACCAAATCGCCTTGACCTCTCTGCTATTTGATATTCGCCTCCTTGACACTCATTTAGGAGCGCGCAGCGGTAAAGCAGACATTGGACAAGTCCAGCCTGAAACCAAAGCCCTATGAAAGGAGGAGAGAGATCAGAAGAACCTGATAGCTCGGAACTCGTTCTCTCCAAAGGCTTTCTGGACATTTTAGCCTGGATCAGGGGTCCGTGGAGCGCCAGTTCGTCGCCAAGCAGGGTGTAAACGTTAAATGTTAGCTATTTGTTCCAGAGATTGGCATGAAGATCGAGCCTTTCTGCCTCCTCTCCCCCCCCAGCCCCCTCCCGCAGTCTCTCCAGCCTGTCCAGAGTCTCACAGACACTCATTCATTAGCGGTTTAATAACCCTCCCGACGTGATAACATCCTTCACTCCCGGCTCTGCGAGCGGAGGTGACCCCGGGGGGGTGTGTGGGGGGTGGGCTGCTCACTCGAGATGCTCGGGGGTACCGGGGGCTGCTCCTGATGCAATTGCCAGGTGAAGAAAAGCATCTTTCCCAAAAAAAACACACAAAACAAAACCCATAAAAACTAAAAAAAACCCCTCAACTTTGGTGCTCGAGTCCCTAAAAGTCCGCTGGGCGCCTCCTCTCAGGTCCCCAAGCCCGAGGACACACAGACCCCCACACTTCCACACCCCCCACTCCTACCCACACCTCCTGGTGCCCCGTGTCCCAGCCCCGGGGCCCCTCCCGGGTGATGCAGAGATGCTGGCGGTACCTCACCTGATCAAGCCCTATGTTATTTTTAAATGGCTCTAATTTTAACATTTCTGGCGTTTGCCCCGCAACTGTGGATTCAGGCATCCTTTCGAAACTCTGATTAGTTCAGCTTCCCTCGGTGCCTTTTCCTCCCTCTCCTTTCTCGCCAGTTTTGGTGTTGGGTTTTTTTGGTGGTGTTTTTTTTTTTCTCGCTGCTTTTCTGCGCGACTTTCATGCGCTGCAGATAAGATATAAAATACTTTATCGGGATAGTGTAATATTAAAGATCAAAAGTGGCATCAATTGAAGACCAAACGCACAGAAAACAAAGGGGAAGGCTGGGAGATGTTCATCAGCTAATTACAACTGCAAATATTATGCAAATTTATCTTGGCAGAGAAACGGAGAAAGCGAGTTTAAGTGCGGAGATAATGCTGGAATATTGAATGTTCATCTGAGGGTGGGACGCGGTCCAATAAATGCATCTGAGGGAGAACCGGTATTATATATACGTATATTCCTATCAAATCATCTACACTTCAAATTGGGGGGAGGGGGTGTCAAAAATTGCGGTTATAATTGATACTTGAAATTCCTTGACAAATATTGCAGGGAATATACGGTGGCGGCAGAGTAGGGAAGCAGAGATTACCGTTTGGATGGGATTTGTGAAACGCCGTATATAAAATGAGGATCCTATAGCAGGGAGATGTACATTTGAAACACGCACAGATGTACATTTGTCCCCCCTACCCGAACCCCCAAGTGAGAGCCTTACCCTTTAGGCAAAAGGGAAAAAACAAGTTGTTTTTCAACCTCATTTTAGAAGCCTCTCCCGCTTCCTGGGGGGGAAAAAAAAAAAAAAAAAAAAGGACCGCGCTAAACCTGGTTAATGGTTAAACACCGTCCCTGTGCCGTGAGAGCCAAAAAGGGATGAGAGAGAGCCAGGGAAACTTAAACCAAGAAGAGGGCTGCCAGCATCTGTGCCCAGAAATTTTAGCATCAAGAGTGTCTGTGCACACACACACAAAAGAAAAAAATAATTAAAAAGAAAAAATAATAATAAAAAAGCCATGCGCAGCAAATTGACCGCGAAGAGGATTTTAGGCACCATTTTCTCTCCGGTGCTGTCCAAGAAATTAAGAGGCGGGGATGCTCTAACGCGGGTCAGCAGCACCCCCAGCCCCTCGCAGGTTTAGTTTTTTCTTGGGGGGTGGGGGTTGAGCCATTATCGGGTTTGACCCACGCGGTGGTTCAGTCGAGATGAACTTTTGGGCTGAGTTGTTATTGCGATGGGAAACACCCCCCATCCTTAGAGGGGAGTACAGGGGGTTATTCGCCGCAGAAAATATTTGAAATGCATCTTTTCCCTGCGCAGGTGAGGAGGCAGAGACACCGGCTGCTTCTTCCCTTCAAGGATTCAAACGAAAACGTTCAAATCCAGCAAAACATCAGCAGATCTTCCCCTCCTCCAGCACAGGAATATCAATAATTCCAGGTGAATGCCCCCCCACACACACACACTCCTTTTTAATTTCTGCAGCCAGGAACACAGAGCAGCGTTCATTTGCATACAAAGCAACCAGCGGAGTTTCTCCAGTTTATGAGAAATGCCTTAAAAAAAAAAAAAGGAGGCAGAGACCAGGGAGAGAGAGAGGAGAGACTCCTAGCAGAAGTCTTATCGATTTTTTGCTATGCGTGTATTTATTTGGCAACGGGGCGGGGAGAATATTGAACATTATCGGCAACCCTCCCTTTAAAAAAAAAAAAAGAGGGGGGGAAAAGAGAGAGATGCAAATTGTGTTTTATGTTAACCCGGCTCCGTGCTTTATTCAATGTTTATGATGCATTATCTTCCCCTTAAATAAAAAAATAAATCATGTAAAATTAGGCTTTCGCAGGCACCGAGAGGAGAAGCTCCGGTCGATTTTCTTAATTTCAGTCTGAAAGTGACACACTAATTAAAGCGCCTTACCCCCCTACACTTTTTTTTATTATTATTATCAGATTTACTTTGCATTTTCCCAATTAAAAAAAAAAAATCAGTGTCGCTGCCCCCAGGATGAAACTAAACTAAAATAAGGACCCCCGTTTGTGGTTTTTTCTTTTTCCCCCAACGTTGCCCATCGCTTTCCGCCATCAGATTCATTGTGATGTATTAGATGCAATAAATTATCCCATGTAACAAAACATTGGGAGCTGAAAGGGTGATAATCTGGAAAGCAGAGATAAGGATTCATTATTCCGAATCATTATGAATCCAACGTTGCCTCTGACTTCTTTCTTAATCAGCTCCTCTGATCCTGGATATGTGAGCAGCACAGATAAGGAAAGAGTCATTTATAATTCTGTACCTCGTCTAATATTTTAAATAAAGTCAGAGGCAAGAAAACGCTATAAAACACAAGCAAGAGGCGGGCTCCGAATGAAATATCACTTCGATGTTGTTAGAACCGCAGTAAGATTTAATTAAAATTCTCCACTTCCACGTGCTTTATATATTTTTATAAATATATTTTGCACCTCGGCTGTAAGGGATAGGAATTTGCAAGCGGGGCTATTTGTCGGGCTCTGGATTTGACTTTATTTTCCAAGTCCCTGATGTGGGCGAATGGAAGATGTGGACGGAGGAGGAGGTGGAGGAGGAGGGGAGGGGGGCAAGGAATTATTTTAATTTCCAAGGGTCCCCCCCCGGCCCGGCTCTCCCTCCCCACCCTTCCCGCAAAGTCATCGGGTCGCTCCTGCCGCCGGCGGAGGCTGCGTTCAATGGAAATCGTTTTAAAGCGAATATTCCGTGCGCGCACAAAGCGCGGGATCGATGCCAAACCGGCTGATTTGGGGAGATCAAGGCAAAGGGTGCTCTCTCCCCCTCCTTGGAAATGGAGATCGCAACCGTGATATTAAAAAATAATCTCGCTGAGACCGTGTTTTCCTCGCTGGGGAGGGGGAAATTATTGATTATTGACAACTTTTCTCCCGGGGGGGACCGGGGGGGGGGCAGAGAGGGGTGGGTTGCCCAGAGGCAGCCAAGGCGCTTTAATTCTAGCGGATAAAACACCTCCTTGCACCCCCCGCCTGCGGCCGGCGGAGCCCTCATCGCCAGCAGTAATCTATGGATTGTGTGTGTGTGTAGTGTGTAGGTATCTATTTCGATGCCTAGATGTGTGCCAGGAGGAGAGCGAGAGGTGGGATTAAGCCACACGCTCTCGGAGAACCACAGGCTCCCCCAGTTAGTTGGGAAACACAAGGAATATATAATTTTTTTTTTCCATTTATATATTTTGCCATATAGATTCCATATATATATTCCATATGCATTCTATATGTATTCTACATACATATTCCATATATATCCCATATATATATTCTACATATATATCCCATGTGTGTATATATATACCATATATATATATACACGCCGTATAAATATAATCCATATACACACACACACGAGTTATATATATTTTTTTATATTTTTATATATATATACACATGTTTTTATTTATTTAGATGACCTCTGGCTATCTGACTGTTGCTTTTTAATGTATATTCGGACCTAAACTGCAGGCGTCGAGGCAGGTCTGTGATATTTAGGATAAACCCCGGGTGCCATTTAAAGCCTCATTAGTTACGTTTAACCTTTGCAGCACCAGCCGTCGTAGCTGGAAATGAACTTCACGGTGCGGGGTGATTGCGGGGGAGTGGGGGTGCGCCTGCGCCTCTGCCCCAAATTCCCTCTCCCCCCTCCCCAGCAAGCCCCAGCACGGGGAACAGAGACAGTAACGCGGGGACTCCGTCTCCATGGGCTTCCCAAACGCTTTCTGCAGGAGGATCCTTGATTTTTTTTGTTTCCCCACTTCCACAGAGCGCTCGGACACCCCAGCTTCAGCTCCCTCCACCTCCAGGCCCCCCCCCCTTTCTTCTTTTTTTTTTTTCTGGGCAGTTTTGGAGGGATCCGGCAACAGCTTCTTCCACGCTGGTCTCGCCTCCCTCCCGCAGAGGAGCGGAAGATTTCTCAGGGATTTTTCGTGCCTGGTGATGGGGACCCCACTACCCCCAGCCACCACCCCCTCCCCAATGATTTTTAGCTGTATTCTCCTTTTTTTTTCCCCCTGCAAGTATTTAGCCCCGGTTCCTTCTCCCGGCTCCGGGAAAACCACACAAACCTCACGGCTTTAAAATACTCATTTTCCAAGATTTTCCCTAACAAAAGCCACATTTTTCTGGCAGGGGGAGATGGGCTCAACCCGCCTCCCCCCGCTGCTGGGGTGCCCGAGCTGTTTCCATCGGTGTTTCGCGACAGGAAGGCTCCCTTCGCACCTCTAATGAGCTTTAACTTATTACCTTAATTGAATGTGTTTTCTAAAGATAGAATTGGGAGGCGATCGCGTTACCTTTCACCTTAACTGAGCGTCACTCTAGAAGCGGTGATAGCGAACTCCCAACGTCAGCAGAAAAAACCAACCAATATCCCTCCAGAACCAGGAGCGTGTATTTATATTTTTTTAATTTTTTTTTTCCGCCTAAGTGATCAATTTTCGCCCCCGTTTCTGAAGCGCCGGGACTGAGAGCCGCCGCAATGCGCGGGGATCTCCGCCGAGTACCGCGGAGACGGGGCGGACGGCTCTGCATCCCCCTCCCCAATACGGATGGGTATCTCACTCGTGGGGGCCTGGGGATTGCTGCACGCCCCTTGTTTAGCCCTGGGAATAAAGCGCTTCTGTTTTATTCCCGTGGGGGCATTTCACCCAGTGGTTTGATGTTAAATCGGGGGGGGGAGGGTGTTTCTCCCCCCTTACCACTTCTTCTCCCACTCCGGGAAGTGGAACAGCGTGGCCGCTCGGACGCGTTTTCCGTGGAGGAGCAACCCCCTCCCTTGTCTAGTCCTCCAGGTCTTATCCGACTCTGCTGACGGATTCCCCCCCATCCGTGGGGGCTTTGCAGAAACGAGCACCCACCAGTAATAAATAAAAAAGAGCATCACCAAACCGCGGGGAAGTTTCCTCCCAAGCAAATCTGCCGTGGATCAAGGCGGGGGGGGGGAGGGCCCACGCTGAGGCTGCAGCACTAGGTTTTGGGCACTGTCACGAGTGGGAGGGTTAAATGTGGAAAATCAGCTTCCTCCGGGTCCCTCCATCTCCTTCTCATCGGTGCAAAATTTGGGGCCCCCCCGTAGCCAGCGGCGTGACCACGGCCCGGCTCCCAGGCTTCTCCCCCGTCCCCACAGCAGATGGGGGGGGGGGCTTTTATTGCCCTCGAAAGCCCCCAGGTATTCGTGGGGGAGGGTTGGGGGGCGGGCAGGGGTTGCGGCCCCCCCCCGGCCGCCTCGTTCGCTCCGCACGGAGATCGGCCCGGGGTTCAAGCCCGTCCAGCTCTGGGAGGACAGACAGCGGCGGAGGGCGGGGGCCACACACGGGACAGACAGCCAGACAGAGCGACCCCCGGGCTAGGATCGACCCCAGGGTCGAGGTCTCGCTGAGGAGGTGCCGTGCTCCTGTCCGCGTCCGGGAGCCTTCCTCCTCTACATGAAGAGGGGGGTCCGGGGGACGGGGGAACAGTCTCCCCCCGCTCTCGGAGTGCCAGGGGATGCGAGTGGATTCTGTATTTTCTTTTTTTTTTTGTCCAGATCCTGGAGCCTTGTACAGGCATATATACAACATGAAAATAAACAAAAAAATATTTTTAAAATTTAAATGAAGGAAAACAAGGTGAATAAAAGTCCCTCCCGAGGAAGAGGGGGGACAGAGAGGAAGAAGTAGCCCCTGGTAGCTAATGTCACCGCTTTTCCTCGAAAGCTTTCGATGCAAGCGGGGCGATCGCCTGCCTTATTTGTATGATCATACGCTTAATTTATTTTATTTTTTTATTTCTACACTCCCACCCCCACTCCCCCTTCCCAGGCGTTGTGAGCTCACGGCGATGACAGTTGCCTCCGGGACGGGTTACATCACTCTCACACCTCTGCGATCCCCAGGACCTGGCGTGTGTGTGTGCGTGTGTGTGTGTGTGCGTGTATGTGCGTGTGTGTGTCCCCCTCCCACCTCCCCGCCCCGTCTGATGCCCGGGCTGGGTGTGTAAAGAAACGACCCATCCTATTTCTCTCACTCTTTCTCTACCCTTTCCCAACCCGGAAGAGCTCTGATCTTCAGCCCAGCCCGGAGGAGGAGGAGGAGGGTGGGCGGTTGGAGGATGCGGCTCCCCCAGGTTTTCCCCCTCGCTGGCCGCTTGCGCCATGCCAGCGGCGGCTCCGCGCCCCGGCCCTGAGAGCTCCGGCCGAGCGGGACAGAGCAGAAAACCCAGGTCAGTGAACGCTCCGATTCCCGTGTCCGTATCTCCGTGTCCACACCCCCTTTGATTTGATTTATTATTTTTAATTCCTTTTTTGACTCCTTCTCCACGTGCATCATGACCCATCAGGGATCTCAGGGCACCAGCCGCCGGCTTAAAACTCAACCCGACCCCCCCTTATTGCTGGGGCTTGGGGGGGGGGGGTTTGACTTTGACCTTGGGGAAAGGTACCCCCCCCCCCCTTCCGAAATTTGGGAAAAGGACTGGAAAAAGCCGGTTTAGCACCGGGTGTATGGGGCGAAGGAGTGAGGGTAGGATGGTCGGGGGTGGGAGATGGGGCACGGCACTGTCATATCTGAACGTGAAATATTCCTCCGAACAGGGGAGGGATGCATCTTTGTATAGGGGATTGGGGCCTTCCCCTGCCTGCCTTTGTAACCTATAGGCATATATACCTTTGTATATAGGGGCCCGCAGACGCGTTGTCACGTCCATTTCGAGACCCAGTGTGTGCCGCTGCCCGATTCGGGTTGTGTCAGGTCCATCTGTGCTGTACACTACATAACAGATACTATAGATTTAGCGCTATATATATTGCCGTTTAAATATATAGAGAGTATATGATAGATAACAAGCGTACCGCGCTTCTAATGGGATCTACTTGGGGCGATTTTCCGCCCCCTTTCTGCAAATATTCCTCCTTTTTAAAACCTTGCAAACCCGAATCACAGCTGCCCCAGCCGCGGGGGAGAGAAGCGCGGAGGCGAGGAGGGAGAGGGCTCCACACCGTATCCCCGTGCCCCAGGGACGAGGAGGGATCCCTCCTCTCTCCCTGCACCCCTGGATTTAGCTCTCTCTTTTCTTTCCTCGCCTTGGAGGAAAATTTTTTCATCCTTCACACTGGGAGGGGGGTATTTCGGGAGGGAGCTCGGAAATGGTTCCTGGCTGTCCAAAAATGCGCCTTAGTTGTCACTGGGCGTCTTCAGAACAGAAAGGGGACAAAAGATGTGTCTGTCTGTCTGTCTGTCCGTCCATCCATCCATCCATCCCAGCTCCTCTTACCTTTGCGTGTCCGTACACAGGCAGCGGGCTCCGGGTGACGGATTTTAATGCAACCGGCTAATTAATAACCGCCGGCCCTGCCTTGGTTTCTCCATTATTTTGGTGAAGGAAGAGGCGAGCCGGGGCTCCCCCCCAACCCGGCATTTTCCTCCCTGCTGGGGCAAAGCGCTGCCTTCTCCCCGGGGACGATTTTGGGTTTGGTTTTGTTGTTTGTTTTTTGTTTTGGTTTGGGTTTTTTTCCTATAGAGCCGAGGGGGGTGTTTTAATTTCAAGGGAAAAAAAAAAAAAAAGGACGAGGACGTGCTTCCCGCAGGGGCAGGGAGGGAGCGGGGTGCGGGGGGGATCACCCGTCTGGGGGCTCCGCTGGCCCCCCGGGGTGTGGGGAGGGGGTGGGGGGGGGTGCCTATAAGGGCACCTCAGGGGAATTTGGAGTGAGGTACTGTGTGTTCCCCTTAGAGCCAAAAAAAACCGTGCCGATTTTGTCGTCCCCACCTGGTTACCGTCTGAATTTGGGAGGTTGGGACATTCAGCCTGACCCCCCTCCACGGGTGTGCCACTGTGCCAGGCGGCCGGGGTTACACGCGGGATCGGGGGGGGCGAGGCTGTGGACACAGGAGTTTTATTCTGGGGGGTGTTGAGGGTGCAGGGACTGCTCTAAACTAGCGGCAGCCGGACTCTTCCCAGTGTAAATCGCATTTTTAATCCCGGGAGGTCGGGATATGCCCCCGCGCCTCGGCGAGGAACCGGTGTTAATTCTGCCGCCTCTTCCCACGCCAAGCGCCTGGCGATTTGTGTTTTCTGCCGTTATCTAAGTCCCAGGGTAATTTCTGCTTTTTGGGGAAAAAAAAATTTAAAAAAAGTCATCAAACCCGACGGCAGCTTCACCTTCTCCGTGGGGTGCGAGGAAAACGGCGCGGCTCGGGTTTAAAGCCTTCGCTCCTATCCGCCTTCAAACCCGACCTGGGAGATAAAGTAAAGCCGAGAAACCCGAAATAAACCGACTCCCCCTCCCCTCCTTTTTTTTTTTAAATTTAATTTTTTTCCCTAATGCGCATTTCCTTAACCTCAGCGTAATTTGGAGTGGCTGTTTAGGTAGATGTTTAGTCTTTCTTTTCTCTCTCTCTTTTTTTTTTTTTAATTTATCCGGTAGAAGTCCGACCCCAGCGCCGTGCCGCGGCCGGGGATCCGCGCAGCGCGGTGCTGCGGAGAGCCTCTCCGCGCAGCTTGGAGAGGGAGGAAAAAAAGGGGAAAAAATTGAAAGGGAGAAGGAGAACCCTTTTTCAAGCCACTCGTTTGCTGTCTGAGAAAGGGAAAGGGCCGGGAGGGGGGAGAAAAGGGACTTACCGGGTTGAGCTTGGAACAGGGGCTGTGCTGCAGGCAGGAGACAGGCAGGCAGGAGGGCAGGCAGGAGGGAGGGAAGGGAGCCGGGCTCTGCCTCCCATCCCGGAGCAGGACGGGGCATCGGCGGCGGGGGTGACACGGCTCCCCCCCACCCCCGCCCGGCTCCGCGCCCCTGCACGCAGTTTGGGGAATGTGGCGGGGGGAGAAGCCGCCTCTGGGACTTGCGGAGCCGGTTTTTGATCTTTCTCAGACTTTTTTTTTTTTTTTTAAAAAAACCCTCCTGCAGTGTCCCGGGGCAGTCGCCCTCCTCTCGGCTTCAAAGAAGGGGGGGGGAGGAGGGGAAAGAAAAGTCCCAGTTTCTCTCCTCCCAGTTTTAATTCTTCGAATTTCTTCTCTTCGGCAGAGCAGGGTTTTCCCCCTCTTCTTCCCCCCCCCCCGCCCCAATCAAATAGCATCATTTACGCTGGAAAAAAAAAAAAAAATTGGTCCCAGTGTCATCAGCCGCTGATTTGTTCTCTCTGAATTTGCACGGCTCGGCACCGCGCTGTGTGCCTGAGCTGCGGCTCCCCCCTCGCGAAGGGGAGAGAAATCAACTATTAGAAGAGAACGTAAATATCTATATGTATTTATATAAAGAAAAAAAAAGAGTAAAGAAGATAAACCAGCCATGTGGCTGGTTTTGAAGCAGAGGGGAATGCTCACATGGGATGAGGAAGGGGAGGCGCAGAAACGCCAGTCTAGTGTCTCCGTCTCTCTTTTTCTTGGATATTATTATTATTATTATCATCATTATTATTATTATTATTATTATTATTTTGCCAGCCCCTAGAAAATGGAGGGAAGCTGATTATCATTTTACTGTTAAAGAGCGAGGGGGGAGGTGGCCTTGGGGAAACAGATCATAATTCCTGCCTGATTCACAGAGGCGGGGGGGAAAAAAAAAAAAGGAAAACAAAATATTCCCTTTTCTCTGCGCCTTTGTTTCACCCGAGATTCTCTCAGCAGCGTTAGCGGGCCCCAGCCAGCCTCACGCCGGGGGCTGTCCCCGGGGGCTGGCAAGCTCTGTGCCCCCCCCCGGGAGCGGTTCCCTCCCCCGGCCCAACCGGGGAGATGGCAACACCGCTCACAACCCGGCAAGGGAGCAAATTGCTGTGTACAGGACGGGAAAAAAATCAAATAAAAATAATAATAATAATAAAAAATAATCTTCGGAGCTCTGCCCTGGGCCGTGTCCTCTCCATAACCCCCCGACTGTCGCTCCCGGCTGTTTGTACAGCTTTACCTGTACTATTCTGGTACCCTGTTGAAAAAAAAAAAAACCCACCACAAAAAACACACAAAAAAAGCCAGCCCGGCAAACGTAACTTAATCCGCTTTCAGTCAACTGTCGTCTAAAAGGGGGCTAAAGGAGCGGGGGGAGAAGGGGGGATATTTCTGCCCGTCCCCGCCCCGGGGTGCCGGTCGCAGCGGCGGGCACCGGTGGGGACGGAGGCAGCGGGTGGCCCCGGCACCAGAAAATCCTCCCCTGTACCTGTTTTAATAGGAAAAGCTGGAGGGGAAAAGGAAAAAAAAAAAAAAGGGTGCTGGGGGGCAGCACTTTGCTCATTTTTAGGGGAGGGGTGGGCTGGGTAACCGCCCCATCTCCCCGAGTTTGGTTTTGGGTTTTTTGGTTGATGTGTTGGGGTTTTTTGTTATTTTTTTCCCTTTGGGGATAAAAGAGTTTCCTCCTGACCTTTTAGCGCCAGAATTAGCCCCATTTTCTCCCCCTCCCCTAGCTAAGTGGGATGCTGGAGCCCCCCTCCCCGCAGCACACCCCTCCGGCAGAATTAACCCCCGAGCCTTATCTGGCGACTGGTGGCGAGCTTGGGGCTAATTGCTCCGACAACGGGCTCTCATTAACGCCGAGCTGTCACTGGAAACCCTGCCGGGGGGGCCGGGGGGCGAGGGGATGGGCCGGCAGCTGTAGCCTGGGAAAAGGACGGTCAAGGCCAGCGCTCCTCGCAAGCCCCCCCGGGGATCGCAGACTAATCCGAGGAGGGGGGAAAAAGAATGGTTTTGGTGGGTTTTTTGGCCTTTTTTATTCTTTTTTTCCCTTGGAAGGGGATGTTTTTGCTCTCCCCACCACAGTGTCGTGTCCCCTCCCAGGCTGGGAAGACGACAAGTAGATCGCGGCTGCGGGGCAGGGGTAAAAATGCAGGGAGGAGGCTGAGAAAACTTGATTTGAAAGAGGGTGACCTCCTCCCGAAATTGAGGCTGGGGCGGCCGGGGGGAGGCGGCGCGCAGAGTTTCGCCGTGCCACCCCCTGTCCCCTGGGTGCGTCCCCCTCGTCGGGGCAGGACGGGGCCCTCAGGACTGTTCCCACTTCTCGCTCCCACCACAGATCAGACTTGGTGTAGCTATTGTTTTATTTTATATTTTTTAACTTTTTTTTTTTTACTTTATTCATTTTATTTTGCATTAAAAATTCCGTGCCCTCGAAACAGCCGAAGAAAAGCGGTTTCAGGAACCTTCCCCTACCCCCGGACCGGGGGAAAGGCACGTTTTCTCGATGTTTTAGCAATTTTGTGACCTTTAGACGGAAATTCCCCTCCTGTGATCCCACGGTTGTAGGTCCCAGGGCTGTAACTGCGGGAGGGGGAGGTTGGGAATCTCAGCTCACCTGCCCAAAGATCCCAGCTCGGGACTAAGCCCCCCCGCAATGTTAAAAGAGATTTATTTTTAAAGTGACTTTTCCAAAGTGCTGGAGACCACCCTCACCCGCAGGGTCAGCTTGGGGTCTGGGGAGATTTGAGGCGCAGGGGCAAAATCCGGGGGGACACTTCGTCCTCACGTCCATGAAATGCATTAAAGCAAATAAACGCTTTGCAATCGATGCTCCTCTCTTTACTCTTCTCCTTCTCTCAAAGAAATTCCCCCCTGCCGAGAAGGGGTGAGCAAGGGCACCCCGCCGCCCCTCCATACGGCCGGGGTGTCGGTGGGGAGAGGCCGTGGGGCCGGCCGCTTCGGAGGGAGCCGGCGGGGCACCCGCGCAAACGCATCAGGAGGGATGGCGCTGGTTTCCCCCCCCCACCAGCACCCATTGCACCCCGAAAACTGGGGTAGGGAAAGGAGGGGGTACCCTGCCCCCCCCCCCAAAAATAAAAAAGAAAAAAAAAGCTTCAGGCGAAGCGGCTCCTGGCGGGGGGGGGGAGCAGGAACCCCGAGCTTCCCCGCAGCGAGGTGAAGCCCCCGGCTCGGGGAGGGGGCTGCAGAGCCCCCAGCGCACGGCTGGTTCCCCGGCTTTTATACCTGCCCCAGGCGACTTTTTAAAAAATAAATTTATAGATATAGATATGGGTGTTCATCCCCACCGAGAAGCATGAAACCTCAACGGTGCTCTTCTGTCCCCACGCCCAACGGCGGACGGGCCTCACCGGGGGCTTAAAACCGGGCTTAAAATGGGCGCAAGGACCCGGAGCATCCATCCATCCATCCGTCCGTCCGTCCGTCTGGAGGCTCAGCTCCTCCGTCCGCCGAGGCATTTCCAGGCTGCAGCTTGAGCTCACTCCGGCGCTGCCGCCGCGGGGAACGGCGCTGGCCCCGGGGACCTCCCGGGCGGGGGCAGCGGCAACGGCAACGGCAACGGCCGCCGAGCCCCGGTTTTTAATTAGAGCCCCTGTATAAAAGCTGCTGAGAGGCGCTGCCTCCGCGCCCGGGCAGCCGCTCTCTCGCCGGCGTGCGGAGAGACAGCACGCCCAGGCAGCCTGTAAGTGACTTCTAGTTCTTCTTTTTCAGTTCTTCTTCTTTCTTTCCTCCCCCCCCCCCTCTTTTCTCCTTTTTTCTTTTTATCTTTTTTCTTTTCCTTTTTATCTTTTTTCTTTTCTTTTTTCATTTTTCTTTTTCTTTTCCCTTTTTTCTTTTCTTTTTTCTTTTTTTTTCTCTTTTTCTTTTTCCTTTTCTTTTTTCTTTCTTCTTTTTGCTTTTTTCCCCCGAACTTTTCCTTTTTCCTCTTCCCTTTTCCTTTTCTCTTTTTCCTTTTATCTTTTTTCTTTTTCTTTTTTTCTGTCTCTTTTCTTTTTTCTTTTTCTTTCTCTTTCCTTCTTTCCTCCTTTCTTTTCTGTCTTTCTGTCCGTCTTTCTGCCCGTCTTTCCTTTTCCCTGCGTCTTTTGACTTTCTCTCTTTCCCCCTCTCTCCTCCCTCTGCCCTCTCTCCCCCTTTCTCTCTGTTCTGTGCCCCGCTGCCTGTCTCCCTTTCCCTCTCTCCGTCCGCCGGTCCCCCGGCCCGGGGCTGTCCCCTGCCCGGTGCCCCGAGGCGGGGAGGCCGTGCCCGCTCCCGGGCCGCGCCGCGGTGCCGGCGGGGCCGCTAGGGGATGCCCTGGCTCAACGCAGCGGCCGGGCCGACCGGCGGGGCGCGGGCGGGCAGCCAATCAGCGCCTCCCGGGGCCGGCGCCCCACTTCCTGCTCGCCCCCCATTGGTTGCGGCGGCGGCGGCCCCCGCTGGGCGGCGGGCGACGCTGCGGGCGCGAGCCCGCGGGGTGTCGCGGGGCCGGGGCGCCCGGGGGTGTGCCCCCCCCCGCCGCCCCGCCTCGGATGGGGACCTCCCTCTGCCCTGCCCCGAGCCCGGCCACCCCCGTCTCTCCTGGCGCCCCACTGGGATCTCCAGCGGAACTGGGGGAAAAAAAAAAAATATCCCAAAATCATGTTATTTCCAAAGGCGGCCGCTTCTCTGCGCTTCTGCCCTTAAAAATGATAATAGAGCCCTTTATGAGACGGAGCAGCTCTAAACTCGCCGGGGTAGCAGGAGAGGCAGATTTCAGGTGGGCAGCCCCTCCGAGGCGCTGCACCTGCCTGTGCATCCCCCCCCGCTCGGCCCGGCCTCGCTCCGCGGGGTCTCCGGTCCCTCCTCGCATCCCCCGCGGTGCCGGCAGGAGAACCCAAGTGACCGGCCGCCGAATTTCCCGTTCGACGGGAAAAACTTATTTTCCCCCTTAAAAAAGAAGAATTAAAAAAAAAAAAAAAGGGGGGGGGGAAAGGATAAAGAAGCTGGTACAAGGGGGTTCCCGCGGGTGCGCGGCGGGGGCAGCGCGGAGGCGGCCGGTGCGCCCCGCCGGTCTCCTCCGCAGGCGGGGACAGGCTCCGCCTCCCCCGGGCTTATGACACTGGAACCTCCTTAAGTTGCGTCTCGCCACAGCTGTCTGTAAGCACTGAGCCGGCTGGCGCCATCCTGCTCCTTTCAGAAAGAATGCCTTCCCTGTAAAAAAAAAAAAAAAAAAAAAAAAAAAGGAAAGAAAAAAAAAGAGAGAGAGAAAAAAATAGGGAAAAAAAAATAGGGCGAGCGAGCACAATCTGATCTGATCAAGCACTTTCAGCTTCATCCCTCCTGGGTCACATACTGCTTCTCCACCAAGGTTTGTGCGGAATTTCTTTAGCAACTTGTTGCTTTTTTTTTTTCCCCTCCTTCTCTCCCCGCTTGTCCCCTCGCTCCTTCCCTTCACCCCCACGCTTTTCTCCATCGCTTTACCCTCCTCTCCTCGATTCCCTCCCTTCTTTTTCCCCCCTCTTCCCCTTTTTCTGGGTTGCATAATAATTAATGAGCAATCAAAGGGACTCTCGGCTGCAGAGCAGCGAATGGCACAAGTTCTCACCGGCTTAAGCCGCTGGAGCTTCTCAGGTGCGAATAGAGCAAATAAACAAATAAACAAAGGACCGAGACGACCCAAAAAAAAAAAAAAAAAGCAAGAGTAAGAGCTGCTCGGCTGCGCTGCGAGCCGGGAGAGGAGAGAGCGAAAGAGAAAGAAGCGCTGGGGAGAGGTGGGTCCAGGGCAGAGCAGGCGCTTCCCAGGGATGGGATGGGTTTTCTCCTGCCTAAAAAGTCAGGTGCTAAAGTTCAGAACTTCTCAAGCACGTTTCTCTCTCTGCCTCTCTCTCTCTCTGCTCCTTTCCTTTCCTCTTTCTCGTTACAGGTGATCAAAGAAGAGAAACATCTGCAAAAGAGCGGAAGATACCGAAGGGATCTCACTTCATAGAGATTTTTTTTCTCTGAGTTTGCTTATTTTCCCTTCCTCCCCTTTTTTATTATATTCTTTTTTTTTTCCTTTTTTTTTTTTTTTTTTTGGAATCGATCGTTTATCACCATAACCCCCCCTCCCTCCACTTTAAACCAAACCTAACCAGAAACATCCCCAAACTCGCCGAGCACTTTCCCCTCCCTCTGCATAACCTCAGCACCGTCTCCCCCTCCTATCTCAAGCCCTCCGCGCCTTGCTGAGGAGGAGGAGGAGGAGGAAGAAGAGCAGCGGCGGAGCATCGAGCGCGGAAGATGGAGGTCTCCACGGACCAGCCGCGGTGGGTGAGCCACCACCACCCGGCCGTGCTCAATGGGCAGCACCCGGACTCGCACCACCCCACGCTTGGCCATACCTACATGGACCCCACGCAGTATCCTCTCGCCGAGGAGGTGGATGTACTTTTTAATATCGACGGACAAGGCAACCCCGTCCCTCCGTATTACGGCAACTCCGTGAGAGCCACCGTGCAGAGATACCCCACGGCCCACCACGGTGAGTGTCCCCGGCGAGAACCCCGCTCCCACCGGGCGGCCCCGGGCCCCGCCGGCCCGGCTGCCGGCGGGGAAGCCAGGTCACGGGTGGATTTTGGGGTTGACTTCTTGGAAATAAATAAAAATCCAGGCTTCCTTCTGTCCTTTCTTTCCCTTTATCTATTTCTTTTTTCCCCATCTTTCTTTCTCATTCCTTTCTTTCTATTTTTCTTTTTTTATACTTTTTTCGCTCTTTCACTCTCCCCTCTTATCCCTCTCTTCTCTTCCCTTTCCCCCCTCTCTCTCGCTTCCCTTCATCTTCCTTGTTTTCTTCCTTTTTCCCTCTCTCGTTCGCTTTAGTGTGTGTGTGTGTCCCGTTCCCCTTTTTAATTAGGTTAACAGTTAGGGTTTTCATACGGTGTTTAGTTTTTGCACGATTAAGCTGCTCTGGAGAAGAAAAGCAAACTGGAGAGCAGGGGTGTGAAAATGACCCTGCTGTCCTCACGCTTGGGCTATTTCATTCACACTTGGTGAGCCTGTTAGGCTTGGGTCGAAAGTTTTACACATCCACCCAGGGCCGCACCACGACGTGTGTTAAAAGTAAGAAAAAAAAAAAAATTAAAAAAACCAAAATCCCGTGGTGTAATTAGGTATCAGACCTGGTGTGTTTTCCTGCAGGAAGGTAGCGATCCACGATGTGAATTTTGTGCCTGGGCCACAGTTTTTAGAGAGGAGGTGAAATACCTGGGGCTGATGCGGCCCAGGTCTGCGGAGGGATGAGAGTTTCGGTGCCGTCTTTTTACGAAGAATTGGGCAGATCCAGTTATTTATAGCTGGAGTTCACCTGTATGGTTAAAAAAAATCGGGAAAAGAGAAAACTTAAAAAACGGAGGGGAAAAAAGCAGATGCTGATTTGTGAAACCGTGGCCTCTGTAGTAGTTAAATCCAAAAATCCCGAGGTTAGCAGTGGAAATCACCCCAAAATGAAGGGGAAGAAAGGGGGACGAGCGAGGGGAGGTAGAGGCGAGCCGGGATCAGGAGGCTGCTCCAGCCCTCAGCTACTTGTTGAGTGCGAGTCTGCATTAGGCTCCGCTCAGTAACTGCATTGTTCTGCTATTAGTCCCTTTAAAACAATTATTTCTAAGGATCAGCAGCCTTTGTCCTTTCTTTCTTTTCTTTTCATTTATTTTTTTTCCCCCAATATATCATCAGAAAGTGGAAATGCGGTCTCTCTGATCTAGCCTGAATATTATTTACTATGTTACTTCCTGGAGAAGATAATGAATCTTGACCCTTTCTATTCGTATAACCCACCTTCCCTTCCTTTCGAGCAGTTACTTTCAGTATTGTTCACCAATGTCTGGGACGGTGAAAACCAGCTTGGAGATTTTCTAGATGCACCCAAGCTCCCATGCAAACATTCGTGTCCACACTGCCCCAGCTCTTTAACTCTCTGTGGCCCCATAGATCTGTGTTTGCATCTCTCCTCCTGTATATTTAGCCGTCTCTATACACGTATCACGATACCTACAGAGGATAAAGGCTCTCTAGATGTCAATGCGTTTCCAGGGCTTTATTAGTAGACGGAAACTTGCTCTCTTCCAGCTGAAGAACTCTGTTTTTCAGCTTATAGCGAGGTGTTCAAGTTGCTGTGGATTTGGGTAAATGTGATCCTTTGGAAATAGTTATATGTATATATTTTAGCAAGAGCAGCGATTAATTTTAAAATGCAAAATACTAGGTACCATCCCTTAAGAGCAGTTATAACCACAGAAAACAAGATTTGACTGCTTAAATCTAGTGGTTCAGTTTTTTTGGTTGTTGTTGGTTTTTTTTTTTTTTTTTTAAAGTCCAGGTCTGTATTTTGAAATAAAAGTGACAATCTCTTGTCATAAGAAAAGGGCGGAGAGTTTCTTTTGAGACACTTGGTACTCTCTGCCTGTGCCACATCGCCACGAAAAAGCCGTCTAACATTTCTGTGCAGCCTCACGGAAGAAAAAAAAAAGACAAACTAGGCTGTTTGCAAAGTTTAGCAGCTCTGGTGGAAAGGTTACTATCACGGCTGTGGGGATCTTTTGGTCTTCTTCGTTTGGCCAGAATATTCCCAGGGTTTATAGCCCACGGCTGCCTTCGGAGAAAATTATTTTCCAGCTAAGAAAAAAAAAAAAGGATTTCTGCAATCGGGGCTTGGCAATTTCACGCAGGATCTTGGCTTCCAAGTCCGCGTGGGATTGCCTGGGAAAAGGGTGAAGCAGAGCTCACCAAATTCCGTGTTCCAGGGCTGGCAGCCCTGCTCGGGGGGCCCCGACGAGCGGGGCCCCCCGGTCCTGACCAGGATCGGGGCCGCCACCTCGGGCTATCGAAGCTTTTAAATTTGAATATTTACAGGGGAGTGGGGCTTTGCATCAGATGTAATAATTTTGCTTGCTCCCCCCCCCCCAGCATGCTGAGCCCTTTGGGAAGGAGGAGGGGGAGGTGTGGGGGGGTGTTCAGCCCGGCACCCCGCCGGGGGGGGCACACAGCCCCCCGGGGGGGTGCCGGGGCGGCAGGGGGAGTGTAACGGGCGTTCCGCTGTGCTTTCTCCGAGCAGGGAGCCAGGTGTGCCGCCCCCCGCTGCTGCACGGCTCGCTGCCCTGGCTGGACGGGAGCAAAGCGCTGAGCAGCCACCACAGCGCTTCCCCCTGGAACCTCAGCCCTTTCTCCAAGACCTCCATCCATCACAGCTCACCGGGACCCCTTTCCGTCTATCCACCCGCCTCCTCTTCCACTTTATCAGCCGGCCATTCCAGCCCGCACCTTTTCACCTTCCCACCGACCCCTCCTAAAGATGTGTCCCCGGATCCGTCCATCTCCACCCCCGGCTCCACCGGCTCCACCCGGCAGGACGAGAAGGAATGCATCAAATACCAGGTGTCCCTGGCCGATACCATGAAGCTGGAGTCTTCCCACTCTCGCAGCAGCATGGCCTCTTTAGGAGGAGCCACCTCCTCCGCTCACCACCCCATCACTACCTACCCACCGTATGTCCCAGAATATGGCTCTGGACTTTTTCCCCCCAGTAGCCTCTTAGGAGGATCGCCCACGGGCTTCGGGTGTAAATCGCGACCGAAAGCACGGTCAAGCACAGGTAGGGCTTTCGGCTTCTTCATCCCACCCTCCTTCTCCTCTCCGCAGGCAGAGGGATGCTCACAAGCATCCGTGTGATGAAAGCAGTGGGGGCTGAAGCCCCGAGGTGGGGAGGGGTGTGTGGGGCGGAGGTCGGTTTTACCTTGCCCTGCTGGGCTTATAACCAAACTCCCCCTTGGCCAACCCGGCTGGGGGGGTACGCGCCGGCCCAGGAGCCCAAATCCCTCCTCCCACCGCTGCCGCAGGGCTCTTGCCCGGGGCGGGGGGGGGGGGTGTGTGTGTGTCGATCCGGCCCTCTCCGCCGCCTCAAACGCCCCGGGTGTGCTCCGCTGCGACGGCAGGAGCGAGCGAAACCGAGGGAACCGCCGCTCTGGTGTAGCTCTCTCTATTTTACTAGCGGTACTAAATCCCGGCCGGCCACCCCCGCCTGCCCTCCGCCTTCCCGTGCGGCGCCCGGAGGTGCGGGGGGGCTTTGCCCTGGGGCGGTGGGGAGGGGGGTTAGCCCAAAGCTGCCCCCAGCCTCGTCCAGCTCCGTGCCAGGGTCTTTCACCATCCCAAAAGTGAAACCCCAAAAGCATCCCCCGGCCCGTACCGCTCGGGGAGGAGCTGAGGGGGTCCCAGCGCTGTGCGCACCCCGCGGAGCGGCGCGGGGGGGTGCGGGAGTTGCGCGGCTCTGACTGAACGCTCCGGGCTTGGACGTTCTGGGTGCACCAAGGGGTGTGTGTTTGTGTCTGCGTGTGTGCAGAGGAAAGGGCGATTAGTTAAAACTCTTTTTCCCCCCTTTTTTTTCCCCCCTTTTTTTTTTTCTATTTTTTTTTCCGAGGAGGCTGCTGCAGGGTTGCCTGGCATGAATGAGATCAGTTTTCAGGGTTTTTCCAGGGTGACATTTACTCTGTCTGTCTGAGCAGGGACTGTCTCTATTTAGCTGATATGTTTGAGCTAATCCAATTATTTTCAGACTGCTGCACGCGACAGTTGCATTGTTTATCCAGCGCCAGGAACCTTAATAGAGTCCGGATGCGGTTAGAGTGACAAAAACCCCAGACCTGTATGTTTTGTACATGAAAGCAGGAGAGAGAGAGAGAGAGAGTGAAACAAAAGAGAGGGACAGAGACTCAAACAGCCCCAGAGCGCCTGCCCCCTTTAACCAGAGGGGAACAAAACGACCTGGGTATTAACGGGAGCGGCTCCCCGCCTGGCCCCGATACCGACCGGGTGCTGTGTCGGGGTTAGGGACCGGTTTATTCTCGCTCCCGGTGCAAACCGGGCGGTGCTGTGCTCCCCCGGCTGCGCGGTATTTTCAAACCGTCTTGCCCACCCCCCCTCACCGCCCCTACCCCGCCTCTTGTTTTCCTTTTGCCACTTTTCTGTTACTTTACCTTCTAGAGAGACGTCTGCGGTTCGTGATAAACCAACCCCAGGAGCAATACCTTTTTTTTTGTTGTTGTTGTTTGGTTTTCTTTCTTAAAAGTTGATTTTTAGCAAGCTGGGAAGCTCGCAGACAAAGAGGGTTAGTGCTGGAGGAAAAGGAGGGAGAGGGTGATTTTTTCAGGATGAAAGAAGGAGAAACGGCTGCAAATGTATTTCTTTTTTTTTGTTGTTGTTGTTGGGGGGGTGAGAGGAGAGGGGTTTAGTGCAAAGGCTCTGGAAAAACGGTTGCTGTTTGTGGTTAGGGCGCGGATGCCTCTTGCTCGAACGCGGCACGGGCTGGGGCAGCGAGGAGCTGGCTCTCTGCTGAGGTAGCTCTGCTCCGGCCGGCTGAGGTCTTCTGCTGCTCTCAGACGGGCTGGGAGTGTCATTAGGTGCAAGAAAAAAACAAAACACCAAAACGCAAAAAAACAACGAACCACCAAACACCCCAAAAAACACACTCAACCCTCTGAAAGCAGCCGGGGAGGCATGGCTGTGTCCCCTCAGTTCCCTCCTCCAAGCTGGGAGCTGGTGGGCTGGGGGATACCCTCCCCAAAAGCCGGGGAGAGGATAGAGAGGTGCCAAAAAGGAGGAGAAAAAGGAGGGAAAGACCTTAATCAGGGCTCAGGCGGGTTTGGGGTCCCAAATATCAGGGATGTTCCATCAGGCTGTGGATGCGGTGAGGAAGCAGAGGGGTTTCTGCAAGTTGGGAGGTGGAAGCTTAATTGCAAATTAATCGATAGTGGGTATTGGCAGAGTGTTTGTGTATTGGCTGGGGCCAGGAGAGGTGCTTTGGTCATTGATCAAAGATCGTTTTGGAGGTCCTTGATGTGGTTTGACCTGAGGCCAAAGGAAGAGCCCCCCTGGCTCATGCACCCTCCTGGGAGCTGGGTCAGTGCTCACGGCGTGACCCCAGGGTCTCCATACACGTCAGAAAGGGGAGCATGGACTTCAATTTGGTATCTGTCCATCTCGGGAGGCTGGAGACTCCTGCAAAGCCTGCCAAAGTTCGTCTGGTCCATATAGCGAGATGGGGTCTGGAGGGCCGTAGGAGCCTTACTCCAGAGGTGAGAGGGAACTGCCAACCCCTCACTTTGCCCTCCCCAAGGGAGGGACCCGCAAGAGGAGGGAGAGCTTCTCCGGGGAGCCCCTAGATCCACCGTGGGGTTCGGGTTGTCACTGTCACCATTCCTCCCTGCTGCTGGGACACAGGCCTGATGCTGCCCGTGGGCAGTGCTGGGGAGGGAGACAGGATCAGGCCCCACCAGACTCTCCTCAGCCTGTGCTGGGGATGTTGCTCAGCCATGGCCTTGGACCCTTGCTTGGACATCCTGAGCTCCAAGAGGTTAGGCAGGGTCTGGCATGGCTGGGACTCCTGGGAGGTTGGGTTTTTTTGGGGGGGCTTTCCCCAGCCCCTTCTACCTCTGCTTTCCCTAAGTGAACTATGTGTTCTCTTGTTTCCAGAAGGCAGGGAGTGTGTAAATTGTGGGGCTACCTCAACCCCTCTGTGGAGAAGAGACGGCACCGGGCACTATTTGTGTAATGCCTGTGGACTCTATCACAAAATGAACGGGCAGAACCGGCCCCTGATCAAACCCAAGAGAAGGCTGGTGAGTCTCCTTTTTTATTCTTTCTTTTCATTCTTCTGTGATCTTTTCTCCTTGTGTGCAGCCTGGGATGGAGAGGGGAAGCTCAGCCAGCTCCAAAATCCGGTCCCACTGCATCAGAGGGCTGGGAGGGGGGGATGCTGGGAGAGATGCTCCCAGCCGCTGTGGGCCTCGGTTGTCTGGTCCTCCTGCAAACTGCAAAACAGATTAAAAAAAATCAAGATCCAGGGCTTCTTGCAAACCAGAATGGAGTTTTCTCCCAGGTTGCAATGGGGTAGATGCTGCTGCGCAGCGCTTCTGGATGGCGACCCAAGGACGGTGGCTCTTCCAGGGGCTAAGGGCAGAGTAATAATTTCTGAGTGATGGAAGAGATTATCAGGAGAACAGGATTTCTCCTGGGCTCTCCACGCTGCTGTCCTCCCCTTCCCGAGTGCGTCTCCATCCCCCTTGGCTGGCGGTGTCGTGGAGGGAGACCCAGGCTGGTGTCCACTTGGCCACCGGTTGGACCTTGGTCCTACAAAGTGCTCGGCTGATGATCCAGGTACTGCTTGAACCTGGTGTGGTCATTTGTACCCGAGCCGTGCGGGTCTCAAATTGTGTTACTCCTACCCCGGTGGGCAGCTGCCAGCCCCTCCGAGTGGGCAGGACACCAGGTAGGGGATGGCAAAGTAGGAGCAAACCCGGTGAGCGGCCAAAACCGAGCGTGTGCCCGGGGCCGCAGAAGTTTGAGGAAGACGAAATGCGCGGGTAAATACTTGAAATAATAGTTGCAAGGCTCACAACCGTACTACGCACAGGCAATACGGTACAGCATCCCCAGTGATCTATTTATGAATTTCCCTGGAAGCCACAAAAAGGTCTGGAAGCTGTGGGCATGGCTAGTACATGTGTTGAAGTATATTTGGCAAATAATCAGGCAAACCACAAGGGGAAAAAAATATATCAAGCAGGGGAAAACACATATGTTCCCTGCTTGGGAAGTTATTGAACGTTTTGAATCGAGGCATGTTTGGTTTCGTTAGGATTAAAGACGTGGACGGGCGCTTGGGGCTGCTCAAAATGCAGAGGAAAAGCGGCTCTAGTCTCTCCACGGAGTTTCGGAGCTGATGGATGGATCTCCCCGGCTGCGGGAGGCTTGTGCCCGGCATGGCCGGATCCTGCCGGCAGGAAAGGGGTGGTTCACTGGCCTCGTGCTCCCCGCGAAGGTGCTCACGGCCTCGGTCCGGCAACTCTCAGGCATGGATTCGGCTTCCTCACCTGTGAGATGCCCACAAACTCGGACCGGCATTATTCCCACAGGCACCGGGAAGCGTTTGCAGGACATGGCCCCAGGAGGGGTTACGCTGTGCGGGGCAGCGGCGTCGGCTCGCTCTGGCCGTGCGGATTTTGGGGAAGATGTGGGTTTGCTCCTCTACCCCCAAACTTCCCGTGGGCGAAGCACAGCCTGAGGCAGGATCTCTCTGTGCCTTCCTCTACGGGCTTTCCCCGTGTAGGAAAACGTTGGTCTCCCTCATCTTTCACAGCCTTGTTAGAAAAAAGGAAAAGCTTTCTAGGGAGGGAAGTACAGGCTGGGATTTTAATTTTTTTGGGCAGCTCTCTTGTTGTCGTCTCCTCCTTACCCTGGCCCTTCTGTCTTACACACACACCCCTTGGGTGGTTTTGGGTGGTTTTTTTTTCCTGTTTTGTTTTTTTTTTTTCCTCCCCCCCCCTCGTTCTCCCTTTATGTGTAAAGTTAACTTCCTAGGAAAAAGCTGCCGGATATCTGAGCCCTGGAGATAACTCCTAAACAACAGCTCTGTTTCCCCAGCCCAAACACACAGGAGCTTGAGCGTATCCAAACAAGCGGAGGGGGAGGCAGAATAGGAAAGCGGCTGGAAAAGGGGGGGAGAGCTTTCAAAAAGTGTCTGATGGAACCATGAAAGAATGTCCCGAGTCACCCTCGGCCCGGCACATGTAAAATGAACTATATAAATAAATACATTGTAAAAGGTCATTCTTGGGGGGGAAAAAAAAAAGAGAAAGAAAAAAAGTCAAGAGGGAATTTGTCTTGCATAATCACTTCAATCTTGGGTATTTCAGTTAAAGTTTAAGTTAGGAAAAGGTCCCGTTCTTTGAATACGGCCTCTGCTAAATGGGAACATTTTTCTATATTTTTTTTCCCCAGCATTGCCGGGGGGGGGGAAGAGAAACATTTCTAATGCTGTTTGCGTCTATATTTATTTCTCTTGATAACCTCCAAAAAAAAAAGCTGGGCCCACGTTTGCATTTTGTGCGCATGGATGTAGATGTGTATGTGTCTGTGGCTTGACTTGATCTTTCCTGATTCGTGAAGGCGAGTGGGCTGGGGAAGGCGACGTGTGAATGGAGGCTCGAGGTGGGGATCCGATCCACGCTCCTCTCCCTCTGCCGCAAGTTTCCTGCTTGACCTCGGGCTGGTTCTGTAGGCTCTGATCCCAGGTGTGCTGAGACTAATGACAGGACTCCGATGGGTTGGGGAGAGAAGGCAAATAAATCCTCAGATGCTGAGAACGCAGCCCAAGCCATATTAAATTCAATGAGTGTCTTTGCAAGGTCTTGCTTTAGGGGAGAGGGACGGAGCCTTGCCGATTGAGTGGGCTCAAGCAGGTCTGCTTTGGAGGGAAGGTGGAAGAGTTGGAGATGTTGGCAGGGGCATCAGGAACGGGCAGGTGGTACCACGCCGCCGTTCTGCCTGAAAGATCTGCAGCCCTCTTGGAGGCTGTTCGTGTCCCTGTGAAAGCCAGCGGCAGCTCCGTCACTGATGTTGCTGAGATAAAACCAACCTTTGGATTTTCTTCAGTTCCCTGCCCATGTGGACGCAGAGCGCTCCGTTTCTGCGTCTAGCCCTCCTGGTTTGGGAAGGTTTATAACCAATTTCTCAGAAGGACCATGCACGTGTGATCTTATTTTAGGAAGCTGTTGTTTGCAGCTTTCTGGCTATCCCATGTAAATCCAGACACCAAAAATGCCCCTTAATTAAGACCTTTATCAGTGCTCGGTTCCTCCATCTGCACCATCCTCAATTCCACCTTCCCGTCACTGTCAGCACTCCCGAAGTTGTCCCCTCGCTCACATGCAACTGGGCCATGGGGTCTGGTCCTACAGGTGATATGGGGCACCCTGTTAGTCATCCCATTACCTACGTGGCCAGGCTCGGTTGGTGATTAGCGTCAGTGGATGCCATTGCTGGGAGCTTTTACAATAGCGTTATTATTCATTGTTTCCTGCCCGCTGCCAGTGTCTCCGGTGTAAGTTGGTACAGCACAAAAGGTGCAGTCTGGGAGTGAAAGAGCACAGAGTTTAAAATGTTCAGCTAAGGATGTTGAATTCTTGTAGGGGAAACGCGGCAGATGGAAAAGGTTTTAGAGAAGAGGTTGGATGTTGTGACAGATTCGTTTTTTTAATGGCAGAGTTAGTGTGAAGGTAGCAAGGCGGTGACTAGGCTTGTCTTTTAAAGGCATTTGCTGTAAGAGAAATTATGGTGAGCACCATGTAGAAACCCCAAATATCTTCAAAGGGGATGTTTCCCCTGTGTGGGCTGAGTCAAATATCACTGGTTTTTAGAAATTTCCTTAGGCTTGATTTTTGGGTCTGATAAGGGCAGAGCTGCCACCGAGAGACTCAGTCCAGCCTCTGAGCCACCCGTGCCGGCTGGTGGGAGCCGGGGGGGACAGAGACCTGCGGGCCCCGGCTCTCGGCGAAAGCCCGGCTCTGCGCGCGGTTGTGCCCGTGCTGCGTTTGTAGCACGTGTATTAACCCGGTGAATTTGATGGGAACCAAATCTGGGGCCGTGGCACGGTCGAGAGGAGGAGAGGACCGAGGCGTGTGTGCGCACATCTGCTCAGGGCTGTTCGTGGTGGGATGCTTCAGCTTCTCCTGCCAGCGCTGGGGTTTTTGCAACCGGAGACCTGCGTGCCGTTCCCAGCTCCTGCTTGTCATCAGCACGGAGAAGTCAGCTCGAGGCCTCATCGGGCTTGAGATCGGCTTGTTTCAGCATGGTTTATGGTCGGCAAAATGGAACTGTCCCCACGGGCAGCCGGTGAGAACCCCTTGGTGTCAGATCAGGCACTCTCTGATGCTTCCTAATGCTCATGGGCATCATATTATGTATATTTTACGCAGTCCTCTCTGTCTAATTAAAAAAAAAAATCCTACTCTATCTAAAACAAAACCAACTCGTCCTCTCTCCACCTACGCCGCATTCAATTATGATTAAAATTGCAACATGACCTAACAAGAGTTGGTATTAACGCTAGCGCTGTGCCAGTGTCCATGTTTGCATTTGGGGTTTGTTGTACGGTATCCAAAGATGCGGTATTCTTTTTTTTTTTTTTCCCCCCTAAATGTTGGATGTGCTACAGTGTGCGGCTGTGTGGGGTGAGGGGTAAATTTGAAACAGTAAGAGCACAAAAGAGAGCATTAAAGGCTCAGTTCTGCAAGGTGCCAAGCATTGCTATGATCTGGCAAATCGCTTAAGCACATGTTTTAACTTTAAGCACATGAGCAGTCCCATTGAAAGCAACGCATCGGGATGAAATCAGAGCTGTGGGACTGTGTCATATTGATGAAGAAGAGATAGGACGGGGATCTAAAGGTCTTTTTTTAGGAGCTGTAGGCTCTTGCACACACACAAACATGCATACACGCTCACACCGAAGTTTGCAAACCCCTTTTCCTCCTTTAGTGGCAGAAGGAAGATTTTTCTGCTAAAGTTACAGTTTTTAGCTAATGAGCACGAATTCATGCATGTGAAAGAGGAGCGACTTTGCTAAATTTGGCTTCGCTAAATCATTATCACAGCTAACAAAAAACTTCTTTATACACCTTGACACGTAGACTTTTTTTCTTGTTCCTCCCCCTTTATGAAATGGTAAATTCTTCTTTCAGGCTCATTACCAATCCTTAAATAAACATGAAGGTTTAGGCTGCAAAAGGGTGTAATTAAAAAGTTGGGATTCTCGCTCTTTGCCACAGTGTTATTTCCGATCTGGAGCCCGTATCCTTTGAAGCTGAGCTGAATTTACGGGACCGGGCCATGCTTGCGGTCGGACCCGGCGAGCATCTGCCCACCAAGCTCAGCGCAGAGCTCACCCGGCGCTCGCTGGAGCCAGCGTGACTCATGCCGTCGACTCCAGCAGTTGCTGGTTCAGGCCCTGACTGCAGAATTAGACCCCTGGGGGGTCTGAGAGAATTCAGATGGAAAGACATGTTGGCATTTAAATAATATTTTCCCCTCTGGAATGGGCTGTGCCAGCGCTGCTAATTTTGATGAGTTCTATCAGAGGTTTAGCACTCACTTTTAGGATGCCCTTTGGCACCTGATTCAGTTCATATATAATTTGGGATTAAAGTACCTCGGGGATTTTTTTCAGAATTATTATTTGTTCTCACAAGCCAGTTTCTGGAGGCCTCTGCCGATGTGCGTCAGTCTTGCAGGGTTGATGTTTTCTTTCTCAGCAATTTTGCTGATTGCATCTTTTTTTTTTTTTTTAACACGGGTGCTTTTCTCTCCCTCTCCTCTTCCCCTCTCTCTGTCTCTTCCCCTCCTTCCCCACAGTCTGCAGCCAGGAGGGCGGGCACGTCCTGCGCGAACTGTCAGACCACCACTACCACCCTGTGGAGGAGAAATGCCAACGGCGATCCCGTCTGTAACGCCTGCGGGCTCTACTACAAGCTGCACAATGTAAGTGTGACTGTAACGCTCAGTAGTGGGGCCTCGGTTTCGGTGCTCGATGGTCCAAACTCTTCCTTGACTTAAGGATTTCCAGTCTCGGGTGGTGCTGAGACCTCCTTTATCCCTTTGAGGACCTTGGGGGTTGGAGCGATGAGTTGGCATCCCATTGCACGTAGCCAGTCTGACTTGGGGAGGTATAAAGCAGGGCTGTACATGGGTGGTGTTAGAGCTTTCCCATGCCTGAGCCAAGAAAGGACAGGTCGATCAACACAGACATTATCTGCTGCTGATTGGGCTCAGTGCGTTGGAAAAGGCAACATGCCGTCCTGCACGCCAATTGCCCTTCTACGCGTAGCTTGGTTCCTCCAGCAAATACCAACTCTGGAAAAAAAGCAAAATGTGCCAGCAAATATTTAGATCTTTCTTGGGTTTGTGGCTGCCTTTGTCCCGTCCCTCCACCCGTCCCCAAAGATGATTTATTTAGGTCTTGTGTTTGCCCCGGTTGACGCAAGCAATTCCTAAACCAAAAAGGACTTGATTTAGTTAGTGGGTTGCAGAGTCTGCTCAACCTGTGATGTGAATTTTAAAGTGTCTGTCATGGAAGGGAAGGAAAAATGAAATGAAATGGCTGGCAGATTTAATCTAATATCTCCATGCAAAGCCAGCTTGCAGGAACCAGGGATATGTGCCCCAGGGAAAGAGCTAAAGGGATCTGAAGTCTTCTACTGAGTAATACTGTTAATAAAGGAGTCTTAAGGCTACTCCTGTTACTTTCATTCCACATGTGGCATTAGAATAATTATTATGTCAAAAGAAGGAAAAGACTTTCAATTTCTCTGCTTTGATATCGCTTTTTTAATTTTTCCTAGTGGTCATTTGTTTTATGTTTGGCTTAGAAATCTGGCTATGTTTCGCCCTCATGTCCACCCACGCAAACACATCAAAGATGGATCGGGTTTCATGGGGCACCCAGCCCTTGTGGTGTCTCAGTCCCTTCTATTTGTTATTTCAAGCTCTTTGGTTTCTTGGGATGAGTAAACAAGTTTGGATTAAGTAGAAAAAAAAACCAACCAGGCTAATTTTTCACCTGTTCTGTGAAAGGCATCTCTCTTGGCGGGGGAAAAAAGGAAAATGTATTTACTCTTTAGTGGGCAGGCATCTCAGCATGTTTTGAGTCCTATGTAGCAAGCAAAGATTGCCATCAAACTCTCAGTGTGATCACTGCAAACAAAGGGCTTGGAGCCAGAGTGAAAGCTCTCAGGATATCTGACAAGAACATACTCTGTTTGCTATTTCCATGGTAAGAAGGCAGCAAGGTCAGCCAGCTTCACTGGAGGAGTCCACACGTGTGCTATGTTTTCATTTTGGCCTTGTAACCACCAGTGGTAGAACTTAAATCACGTAGCTTGGGAGACCTACAATAGGGACACCTATACCTGAGCTGCTCCCCCTGCACCCCAGCAAAGCCCTTTGAAGAAAACAGGCTCTTCTCAAGTGCCATTCATTGGACCTGGTGGAGATGCCTGTGTTTGGATGAGATGATTTGTATCCTTGAAGACGGTGTAGTTTCTGCCCAGGACTACAAAGGGTGGCAGGGTGACAAGCTCAGATGTGAGTACCGGCATTGTAGACATCTGACTGGAAGAATCCCACCTAAGGTGTCTAGAATGGCGCCTGGGTGCCACAGTTCTCTAGAAACATGCCTGCATGAGCCCTCGTTCCCTCTCTCCTTTTCTTTTTCACACTAACATTGTGAACTTAGTTGGCCTGAATTGACCCCTAGATCCACTGTTTAGGGAAACTCTGATGCAGCTGTGAAATTTGTGACATGGGGCAGGCCTTGAGCACATTGGAACCATTTTCATATTCATTAAAAACCCCGACAGCTGCTTAAAAGCTCAGCAGTTACTTACTCAAGTCAAGTAGTATCTTGCCTTACGAGCAACTCCATTAATGGGACTTGCTTAAATGAAACCCCTAGAGGACTGAGATACAGTGTGTAGCAATATTACTAGGCAAGGATACTAAAATCTGGCTATGAGTGGGTAGATCTTTTCTTTAAACTTTTTTAAGATGATGTTTAGTTAGTACTGCGGTGATAAACGGGCAACATCGCAGCCGATAGCCCTTGAACGGACCACCCTCAGCTTTAAAGGTTCACGATGGCAGAGCACTGGAGTATTATTCTGCAGCCCAAATGGCTTTAGAGGCTGTGATCGTGAAAGCCACATTGTGCCTCAGAAGGCAAATACGAGTGAGTTTTTTGTGACCAGTGGTAAGGTGGTGGTAGCTTCACAGAGATGCCTTCTCTTTTTGGCTGCTGGGAGGCAGGACCCAGGGAGCTGTGCTAACGGCCTGGTGAATGGCACCAGCATCATCCTTTAATCAGCTCAAGGCAGGGAGGAAGTTTGGTGGTTGCACGAGGCTCCTTGGCTGGTGCAAACTGGTCTGGTCTGTTAAAGTGCAAGACCCATTTGTGTAGGCTGTGGTCCTGCTCCCTTTGCTTTATCTGCATCAGTTCATCAGGAGAGGTGTCAGAAATAGAGAAGCTCATTGTAGCGTGTCCTTCCCAGGCAGCTGAATGTCTGCACAGACGTTGTGTCAATGCCAGTAGAAGGTCTTTGGCTGCTCGGAAGATGCCTTAACCCCGTTTCAGGCTAGGTTGTAGCAAATTCCTGGCTGCTTTTTTATTGCCCCCACACCTTTTTGGCTTTCCTTTTGCATTTAATGAATTTTTCTTGGACTTTCCGATCATTAGGGTATTTGAATGGATTGATCTGAAGATGAAACTCACCCAGTTTTTAAGTCCTCACCAGGAACGATTGCAGTGAAAAGGCTATTTTTTTTCATGGTGCTATATCAGTTTGTTTTACTGTTGATTCCCACAGCTTAAGCGAACCCATTTGTCAGGATATAAGCAATAATCGTAACAGTCTTGGGGTGCATTTAGTGAAGCTGCTGGCATTTCTCCCACTGACTTCAACATGAGCCGGCTCCATTAACACTAGTATTAACAATGACTAATATTTGACATTGATATGGTGCCTTTCATCCTGTGGCATCCCAGAGTGCTTTGTAAGATACAGCCAGCTGGAAGATTAACCCAACATTGTAATGACTGTGTTTGAAGGATAAATCCGCTTCAGTGACAGGACCTTATTGAGGTCAATGGCAAAATCCCATTGTCTTCAGTCAGAGCAAGATCAGACCTATACTGTCTAAGGCTGTCCCCTGGATTTGATCTGCTGTATGTGAGGTTCTCATCCTTGTTATTTCAGTCCTTCTTAGCAGCAGGATCAGCCTTCACTCACTTCAGGGATGGGTGGGAGCATACCTTGGTGGAGGTGCACAGCAGACTGGCCTGTTCCCATAGAAATAAGTGAGTTGCCATTGTTTTTGGTAAAAGTCCTCAGAAAAGGCCTCTTATTTCACAATATCCTAAAGCAGGGCTACGCGTCCCAAGAGCTGAGCAGTCGATATTTTGCATATGATAAAACGAAGAGCGTAATTCCCGCCCATAATTAATTGGCTCCATCTGAAATCAATGGATTTCATATACATGTCTTGGGCTGGTTTAATTTTAATTTAGCATGTGCTTGTCATTTTTATCACAATGAATTTTCATGGAGAAGGTCTTCCCTCTGGGTCTCTTGTTTCTCTAACCCAGAAACAGAGATGGGTGCATGGCTTTGATGGGCACCACTTTAACTGTCCTGTGACTGGCCTTTGAAGTCACTAGAAAAAATTTCCAGCTTGCTGCTGTGACTGTGCTGGTCTCACTTTTCCTGACATTTATCCGAAGTCCTTATCTGTTTGGCACTTGGGTCAGGTACCTGCTGGGGGGTGAGACCATGTACACCGGGTTGATGTTTCCAACTAACAGCTTGGATGGCATCTTTGACCCCAGTTGCAGGGCTGGCCATGGCTTTGTCCCAAGCCAAACTGGTATTCCCATCCTTAAGTTTCACATCAAATCATGGCCTGGGCCAATCTGTTCTTAGCGGTTGAGTGAAACATGTGAGACGTTGCTTTGGGGAAGTGGTCGTTGTCCTGCAGGACACGACACCAAGCTATGCAAGGTCAGGACCCCATGCTTGCTCCAACAGCCAGCACAGCTCCAGTCCCAGCACCAAGCTCATGTCGCTTTGCCACCACCAGCTCCTGAGCTTGCCCCTTTGCTGCTCCACTTGGAAATCAATTCTTGCTGTCCCTGAGCCTCAGTGTCGGGATGCCAATCCTCACTAGGAGCTGGGGAGCCCGGGGGCTCATGCGTGCCTCCCCAAATCTGAGCTAGATTCATCAGGGATTGAAACTTCCAGGTCTCCTCTAGCATCGCTGCCTGGTGGGCCTCACTTGGGGCTGCCTCCTAGCTTTGAACCTGGGCAGATTGACCGTGCTGACTGACTTAAAACAGGTCAGGCAAAGATTTCCCATCCCAGCCATCCAGCTGGAGCAAAGGGCCTTCCTTGAGTGTGTATCCCCGTTCTCTCAGCGAGGACAGGAAGCCAGGGAGACGGCTGGTGTTGTATTTAGAACCCATGACATTTGAGGTTTTGCTTGCTGCTGCCCCAGGGCTGCTGCTGGGCTGCACATGGGCAGATTCCTTCTTCCTACCTTTAGCAAGCAGGGCTGCTCCCCCCGGTTCCCTTCATCCAGAGGCAGAGGAATCAAGTCTTTCATTCACCTATTTTTAGGATGAGGTGAAGTTTCCCATCACTGCTGGTACGGAGAGCCTGGAGTCACTAATTCAAACTAGGATGACGAGCTTTGGGATGCCTAAACTGGAGCCGATAAGCCTGGTCCTTCCTCTCCCTGTGCCTCCATCCCCGGGTGTAACAGGGAGCTATTGTATCCCTGCCTCCCCGGGGAGAGAAATCCGTGAATGATTCCCATGCTGCGGGGAAAGGCACAAGCAGTGGCTGATGAGCAAGAAGTGAAACTTTGCTGTGGTCTGGAAGAAGGGAGTGCTTTGTCCTTTGCACGGACTTAAGATCTTATGGATGAAGATCTGCTCAGGACCCTTGCAGGAAACGCTTTTCATTGTCCTTCACTGGGCTTGAGACAGTGGTCACCGGTGGATAGCAGATCCATTTTCCCCCCCTTTTCCCCCTTTTGCAGAATATCCATCAGCACTGCCGTGTGCTCACATTTATTATGAAAAGCGGTGTTCAGCCCTGGGGGGTTTGCTGGGCTCTCCTTCCTTCTGCTACAGGTGAAATTCTGCAGAGGAGCCAGTCCAGGACTTATGTACCTCCCCATGTAGACTCCCAAGTCCAGATTTTTAAGGATGCTTATGGGTATTGGATGCATAAGTCCCTTCCCAAGAGTGGTCTTCGGGGCTTTCACAGCACCTGTGCTAATGCATGTTGCGGTGCTGGCTCTCTGTGCAGCAACAGGAGTTTCTTACGGGAGGTTTGACAGACCTACCATTTCCCAGCCCTGACGCGTGTGTCGTTGGCCGTTGCGGCTGCTTATATACACACACGGAAGAATATAATGCTTAAGTTTCCCATATTTCTGCATGAAAGTCGAAAATGCTCTGCCGGGCAGCAGAGATATCTGTTTCAGCACCCCCAAAAAACCCCTGAAAGGCTTTAGAAATAAAATCGGATCGGCTGAAGTAAACCTGAAAGGATGGTCAGAGCAAAAGCCTTCGCAAGAAGAAAAAGAAGGCAAATACCTGTCACTGTTGTGAAGAGTTTGCCCAGCTCCCTAAAATCGCTGTGGAAGTTTGGGACCCCCCGTAGCACTGAAATCCTGGTTTCAGATCAGTCAGGAAGCCTCGGGCTGGGATGGTGTCTGCGGGGAACATTTCACGGCGATAACGATTGGTTTCGTTCCTAAACACGGCGCAATTACCTCATGTGCGGAGAGCCGAAATTTTTCAGCCGCTGCACGTTATTCGGGTGTGTTTTGCTCCCGTGAAGCTCTGCCAGCAGTTTTCTGTCATCTTCAGAAATTTCAGCCGAATTTGGGATTTCTTGGTGGAATTGGGGCGGGGGGAGGCATTGTATAGCCGTGACATAGGGGGTTGCAAGGGGAGGAGGGGGCTGCTGGCTGCCCAGCTGGTTCTGGGCGCATCCCTGGGACTGCCCGGGCACGGGGTACACAAATCCCACGGTGATTTGGGGAGAAGGGATGGAAGCACAAAAAAAAATAATTGATTTTTGTTTAGATTAACAGACCCCTGACTATGAAGAAAGAAGGAATTCAGACCAGAAACCGAAAAATGTCTAGCAAATCCAAAAAGTGCAAAAAGGTCCATGACAACCTGGAAGACTTTCCCAAGAGCAGCTCCTTTAACCCTGCCGCCCTCTCCAGACACATGTCCTCCATCAGCCACATTTCACCTTTCAGTCACTCCAGCCACATGCTGACTACACCGACACCGATGCATCCTCCATCCAGCCTCTCCTTTGGACCTCACCATCCTTCCAGCATGGTCACTGCCATGGGTTAGCGAGAGACTCCCCTGCTGAATGCTTACAGTCTCAAAATGAGATTTACTTTATATACTTGCATTTTTGCAGGCGTGTGGTTATGGGTCTGACGTCCCGAATCAAATGGGAGGGGGAAAAAAGAATAATAAAAAAAAAAAAAAAAAAGTTATTTGAAGGCGTAAGAGAGAAAAAAATAAATAAAAAAAAAACCCAGAAAAAACTACAAAAAGCACAAAAAAGGGAAAAAAAAAAGAAAAAAGAGAAAAAAGTAAAAAAAAAGTTTAAAAAAAGTGATGTTTGCCACTTTTTAAAGGAACTCACTATGGCGTCTATGTATTCTTACCCACTGAATCTGGATACCATTTGTGAATAAGCCATTCAGAACTTGCATTCCCTATTGGACAGGATCTCTAGTGCTGTGAAAAAAATAATAAAATAAAATAAAAAACGCTGAACATTGCATATAACTTATATTGTAAGAAATACTGTACATTTGAGGAAGACTTTATTGCATCTGGGGAGCTGTAAAGAAAAAGGCATGAAGGACTCCGAGAGAATTTTTTTTTAAAGGAAAAGAAAAAAAAAAAAGAGGACGGGAGGACAATTTAAAAACCAGAAAAACAAACAATGCAGACCAAGAGGAAACGCGGTCTTACGAACAAATGGACCAACTGCCAGTCATGTCTTCTCCTTTTATTTTATTTTTATTTTGTTTTTTTTTGGTTGGTTTTGTTTTTGGTTTTGGTTTGTGTTTTTTTTTTTTTTTGTTTCGTTTTGTTTCTTTTTTGTTTCTGGGGAGGGGGAGGGGGCTGGCTAGAACGGTTTTGATGATGCATTAACTAACTAACTAATTAAATAACTAAATAAATAAATAAATAAAACCTGTAGGGAGATCATTCATTTTGGGCCATGGGCCTTTTACATAGGAAGTACCAATGGTGTCAGGCAATCAGTGTTAACATGCGGACATTGCCAACAAGGGGTTTCAGATAGCCATTCTCCAGGTCTATACGCATTGTGAACAAGTTCCTGTAATTGTTGTTTGTATGTATAATTCAACGCACCAAAATAAGAAAGATGTAGATTTATTTCATCCTATTATACAGACTGAATGGTTGTACAAATTTATTTACTGCTAGTGATAAGACCTGCTTTTTTTGTTTTGTTTTCGTATTTTTCCTCCTTTTTTTTTTTTTTTGGAGAATAAACTAGATTAAATTCTGTTGACTTAAAAGTGTTTTGTGCTTGGGGGTGGGAAAAGGAATTTTTTTTTTTTTAAATTTGTTTTGATGGTATTTATTACATAGTTACCACGGGTATGGGAATGCGCGTCTCTGTGCTCATGCTGACAACCAACACAGAGTTTGTGGTGCCTTGATCAAAAAACCCCACAGAACAAAGGAAAAAAAACCCTCAGAAATAAACGGGCTGCAGTAACCCCACTGTCTGGTGTGTGCTCCCTGTCCCTCAGACCACAGCCCAGCCACTGCCCCTGCCTGATGTTGGACTCCCACGTGGGATGGGTCTCTTTTGGTCTCAGTCAACCGTGGCCACCACGGTGGCAAATCTGTGTCGATGACAATTTGGGATTGGGATAACTGCAAAGGTATGGCAGAGCCCTTTCGGTCCTGGCTACTTTTTGGGCAGTACTAGGGAAGACCCCGAGACTTTGGACAGGAACAGGAAAAGCACTTTCTGCTCTGTCCCGTCGGGTCCTCAGTGGTATAATTTGATCGTCTGAAGTTGAGATCTTGATGTGAAATCAAGATGGACCAGACCCTGCCCCTGTGCTTGGAGAAACGGGTAGAACCTGATGATGGTAAATAGAGGACAGTTCCCCAAAATTCCAAGGCCATCATTCAGTCCCTTCATGCAAGAGTTTGCTTTGAAATAGAGCCGTTTGTATTAATATTTCTATTTTTAATAGCAAAGTTTGGCTTTTATTATAATTCGATTTCTGATGATTTAATCCTTAGGAATTGGTCATCCTTTTAGTCTTCAGTATTTACTCTTCCATCTTCTTTATACCATCATAAAGTTTGGGCTTTTACTTTCCAAATGAAAGGTTAAACGTCTTATCACCCCACTCCATTTGCTGGAGGTTTAAGCATGGTGTGATAAGACAGAGGTTGCCAAGGCTGTGAGAAAATGTTTAAAAAAACCCCAAACAAAAAAACAACCCCCAAACTTAAAAACCTCAACAGACGTGACCTGCAAATGATTTTTTTTTTTTTTTTTTTGACGTGGAATGAAATAAGTGAGTTCTTTCACCCAGAAATATGTGCACTCCTGATCTTGAGTGCCAAGAGGGTGGAAAAATACCACTGTATTTGTCAGATGCTATTTTGAACCCACTTCCTCTTGGGTGATAGCTGGAGAGCGTAACGGTGGCATGGTCTAATCTTCTTCTGCAGGATGGTTCACATGAGTAAAGAGGTTTCATGTAAGAAAGACCACTTTGAAACTTTCAGGATGGTTATACAGAGGTCAAATAGTCATTTAATTTGGGAATGGGGGAGGAGGGGAAGAGGACTGACCTTTATTTGGGCTTTTTCTCCCCTGTTTCAAAATGAACCTGGTTAAACTATGTATACCATGAAGGAGGATTTAGCAGATGTAAGCGGAACAGGCAGTAATCGTTTTGTAATGTTGTATATTCTTTCCTTTATTCTCTGTTGACAAAAACATGTAAAAAAAGTCAGAACAAATGGCACACATTTAAAATCTTATGTTAATCACCTTTCTGCTTTCTCAATGAATATTTTAAGCATAAAGACTAAATGTCGAAATAAAACAGAGTGAAGAATTACCGAGATGCTAATGGAGATCTTGTTGGCTCCTAATTAATCATCTGTGAACTATAAAGCTATTTTCAATTAGTCTGACAAATCAAAGAAAATAATCATCTTTGCTGATATTAAGCTTGAGAGATTATTATTTTTTAATTTGTGATGCTACAACCTTTCCCTCCTTTTGCTCATCAACAGATTGCAGTTGGACTAAGATAGTGATTCCAGGACCTCAGCAATGGTGAATATTAGCAGAGGATTTGCATGGCAGAATTTTGCACTTGTGTATTATTGTGTTTGAACCTTTCAATTTGCTCTGAAGGGAACTGGCTCCTGAGCTTCTCACTCTAATTTTTTTTCTAAAAAATGGAAACATCTTCTTCTGGCAGTTTCGTTCTGATATTGTTTCACAGGTTTTAGGGGCATTGAGCGAGATGAAGCAGGATTGGGGCCAGCTCAGAGAATAAGCATCCTGGAAAGGACACACACAAATGCAGACGCTCTGTCTGTATATGTTTCCTATATATGTATAGGAAACATATACAATTTGTCTAGAGATTTCTTACATCAATTATCTTATATTCTGATGCCAGGAGCAGGATGAATAGGACCTCTCACGTCACATACCACCTAATTACTGCCCGAGAGTCTAAATTAACATGAGTGGTCTACCAGTTTCTCAGTTATGTGGTTTTTTTTTTTTTTCTTTTCTTCTCCAAAAGCAAATATTCTAGAATTTTAATGTCTTGAAGGGTTTTGTTTCCTTGTTTGTTTTTTGTTATATTTTGTGTTTTGTTTGCTTTGTTTGTTTGCTTGGGGTTTTTTTTTATTTATTTCTTTCCTTCCCTTTAACACATGAGAAAAAGCTGGTTTACAGAAAAGGCCAAGAGCTGTTGTTCTTGGGCAAATGTCTTGAGAAGAGTAACTCTGCCTTTCTTAATTTCTGAAATTGCAGGGAAGAGCTGTTGATAGGCAGGTTGGAGCAGGAAGGCGCTCTCTACTTTGATAATCTATATTCTGTAGAAAACACCATGGAAGTCATTAGCGGGGGTCAAATTTTGTGGTCTTTATGCAGGCAAAATACCTTCTGGGAATTTCCGTGAGTAATAGCTGCTGTGCCGACGGGACTGTGGTAACTACATTTTACTCACGATCCAAGAGAAAGTCCATTCATATCAGTGGAAAGACTCCTAATGAGTAATTCAATAAGACTTGACTCAAGACCTCCTAAGTATTAATTTCAGTGTTATCACCTTGATTTATCTGCTTTAGTTAACTTTTCAGCTGCACCAGTCCTATGTCAGTACACACATGTGCACACATACACACGTGATATCGAAGAGACGTTTTTAAGATTACCAAGCTCAGTGCTTCAAGGCTGAAGAAACAAGTAATGCTGTAATTAACACCATCTGCAAAATCTTTATTTTTTTCCTATGCATTTGAATTATGAGTTGTCTTAGGATGCATCTAGACCTGCATTTAGGTTCAGATTAGCAGTCTGCTTTTGAAGCGATTTCCCAATAGTCCCACCTTAGAGTGATGAGATTTTACCTTGGCTCGTGCAACACGGTTTCCTTGGACCCCCACCTAACGTGCTGCTACACTAACGGGAACTCAGACCACAGGGCCAGACTAAAACTACCCTGAAGCAACCCCCCAAAATACGGTCTTTGGGTCCTCAGCACGCATCGTTTTTCCCTCCAGAGTCACTCCTGTTGCTAATGAACACGTTGCTATAAACCACATGTTCTCATACTCTTTTTTGGTCACCGAGACCCCTAATTCACTCAGGGCTGGTTGTAGTCTGGGGAAGAATCTGGGTGAGTGATGACAGGACTAGAGGGAACCTTTCTTGTTTTTTGCAGAGTTTAGGAGATGTTTGGGACAACAGACCAGATGATGTTCTTATGAAAAAACTGTAACCTAAGCCTTAAAAAGCATCATGTTATTTCCTACGTCTTTCATGGAGGTTCTATATGTCATTTGGGAACTCAATTCAGTCTTCTCACATTGGGACAGCCACTAATAATGTGATCCTCCCTTTCGGAGATGCCTAATTTCACACCCTGAGGTCTGCTTTGCCGAAATCTTCATTGCTCTCAGTGATATCTGAAGCCAGGGGATCTTGTGCCTGGATTAATGCCACATAATACCAAATTCTTTAAAAATACAGGGTTAATCTCAACCTGAACGGCAAATCCAGGGCTTCATTTCTTCCACCTCCTTCCATCCCCGAATTTGGAGAACAGATAATAACTCCTTCTCTCCTCAAAGATGTGTTGTGAAGATAAATCCATCACTTATGATGTGCTTGGATGCAGATTGATGAGCAACCCACCAGCTTCAGCAGGACTGCAGGAAGGAAGGCGTGAGGAGCAAGCAAAACACAGGTCCACTGCTCATGAAGGGCAATGTCCTCCCCCTGCCCTGAATGAGGCAAAGGAAAAAAAAATTGGTGTGATTGTCATATGTAGAAGGAACAATGGAGGTGGAGGGAAGGTGAGTAATTGAATCTGGTGTTTCCTAACATTTCAGTGGTTGATTTTTTAATCTTGACACTTTTTTAAATGCATTTTTTGGTTGCATTCTTCTGTAAAATTATACATGTAAAGGTATAGATGGGTGCTTATCGGTGGTATGGACTCCATACCTTGTCAGCAAAGGAAATGTGGTGTGTGTCGTGCCTACGAGTAAGTGTGTCTATACCCAGAGAGTTGGAGGCCGCCTGTGGTCACCTGTCTCTATTGGTTGTGCGATGTTCTGTGTGTGCCTGTGCGGATATCTAAGCTACAGCTCTACAGAAACCAAGGCACAACACGAACGTAGAGCAAATTTATACCTGTTTCACACAATTCCCTGAGGCTATGCAGACTCCCGGGTGGATGTTGGATCACTCTATCTTAGAAGTATATTTCCCTGTTATAAGTTTAAATTAAGGCTTTGACCTGAAGCTCAACTCATTTTTTTCCTCTAAAGGTACAAAACACCTGGTTATTTAACCTGTCCTTTTACATTTCCACTCTGGGTTACTGTCGACTCCAGAGGCACTGAAATAATTCATGAGAACCTGTCCTCTGGGAAGACAGAGTGACTGAAATGCTCGGGGAAAGCTTGTTTGTGAGCCTCACAGGCTGATGTTCATGCTAACGTGGATGATTAGCTGACCTTCTGCATGCGTATTTAGGCTTAGCCCATGAACTGTTCTAGTTCCCAATAAATATTATATTGCAGTATTATAGTGCAATCGTTTGCTTAACTGTTTCTGTATTAGAACCACATTAATCTCCTTACACTACTTGGCTGGATAACTCTTTTTCTCACTAAGCCACAAATCACCCGGTGTGTAAACCGGGGTGGTCCCACTGACTGCAGGGAGCACTGCTGTCCGCAGATCTGGGTTGCTTCATGGTAACTTTTTTTTTTTTTGGTCAGGATACAACCCTTCAGCTCCAATTCTGCTTTTAATTACACTCTTCCCTAATACTCGCCACTCATAGGAGAGCTTCCTCTCTCAGCTGGCATCATTATGGATAATTAAGACGTCAGAAGAAAGCAGTATGAACTTCTGTAAACACAGGGAGGGGGTTGGTGACTGTTGGCTTTTTGACACTCTTGATTTCTTCCCCCATGTGCCAAGACTGTGCGTGGCCAGGGAGGCCAGAGGAGCCCTCTCTGCAAGAGGTGAAGTTGTCTCACTTGCAGAAGCTCAAGCTAGCTGCAGAAGGTTGTCCCTTTTCTGCATGCATGCAGAAATGATCGCTGCTGATGAATTTACTTCCTGTGGAGTCGTACTAGAGCAGATTTATAGATTCTGTGATAAATTTTAAACTATATTTAGGGACTCTGAGGAAACAATAATGAATAGGCACAGGTCCTGAACTGTGATTCTTGATTGCAGCTGCTTCATAATAGACTTTTTTTAAGAGTACCAGTATGGGACAGGAAGTGGAGGGGAATACAGAATTATTCTGAGCCTGGAGAGAGGAGAATCCTCAAGTAGGAATTGAACAGGACCCATGGGAAAGCCTAAAATGAGGAAGGAGGGACTGAACCTATGATGGATTTCTGACCAGTCACCCAGGGTCTTTCCATTAATAGCAGGCAGGATGTTTTCTTTTATTAAATTTGTCAGACGCTGATAACCTTTCTATAAGAATTTTCATACTGTGTGTGCTGTATATATGTACATAATAAGGATATTGTTGTCTATTAATTTCTGTAGGGTGGCTTTTCTACAAAATCATGTACATCAAAAAAGAGTTATGCTTGCATATGGGCCTCTCAACCTTGTTTGTACTTAGTGGACCCTTTCCAAAAGGGTCATGGGAGAGGAAGGTGAAAGCCTATGGATTTGATGATGTGTATCTGTCCCTGTTGTGTATGCATAGATATTTAATGGATGACACACAGGAATGGCTGTTAACGTTTGCTCTACAGAGCAGATCAGGGGATCTAAAAGCTGGGTGCAGGCTCTGGTTTAAAGACACCTCTCCCTACCACCTCATTGTCAAATTGACTTGAAGTTTTATCACACAAGCCCCGAGCATCAAATTCAGTATCTGCTCTGAGTCACTGTTTCAGTGTCCCTTCTCTCCCCTCTTGCTCTCAGAATGGACAACACCCGGCTGTTTCTTGCCTTCTGGCTTTAGCGGTGTGTCTCAGATTTCACTTGGCCATGGTGCAGAGGAGATCTGCTGAACCTGTTCCTGACCCGTTCCATTGGAATTAGCTGGTCTCTGGGAGGTTTTTAGGAAGAATTGGGTTGGGAGGCAGGTAAGAGGCAACAGGCTTTCCAAGCCTTCAAGTGGTATGTCTTCATGCCTCCTGGCTTCTTGAAGACCTCAGGCTGGTCAGTCACATAAGTGCTTGCTTTATCCAAGTAGGATGGATCAGCATAGAATGTGCTGGCAGCTCAGACATGATTTACAATGTTTGGAGAGATGAGGAAATCCTGTGTTTTTACAGAATTTTCTTTCCATTCCCTCTGGTCTACTTGATCCACGTCTCTGACAGGATGTCATGCGTATTTAATGTGTATGTAGAGTGAATAACCCTTCAATTCAAATCTGCCTTCAAACTTTGAGGATCAGGTCTTCATCCCAGTGTTGTTAAGATCAATTACCACGTCTCATTCTCTGCTCACTCCCAGGGATAACTGGGTTCCTTTGACTAAGTTGTCCCTTCAGGCCATTGGATACCCAAATTTTCTTTCTTCTCCACCGTAAATCTCGTGCTGTGTTAGGAACATGAGCCATTTTTCCTTTAAGACAGTGGGAAGTCTGTGGTCAATGAGAATCCAGTGGTATGGAAGGGAAAACATCTATCAAACCTATAGGAGTTTATTGATTTTGATAAGTGCTTGGCCTAAGATCAATCCAGATAAACAGATTCCTGCTGTTTCAGGATAATCACAAAGATTTCTAGGTGTTTTTAGATAGTTCTGTAATATATCTTAGATGTCGTCTTTGACCATTTTTCAGCTTGGTGACTGACTATGCCTTAGGAACATGGGTGGACTGCCTTACCTAAATGGAGCATGCATCCTTTTCACAGCTCCTGGCTGCAGAGATATTTGTGTCCACACGAGCTGCAGTAATGTATCAGGAGCTGCAATACCCGTGATAGATTCACAGGTCTGCACAAGATCTAGCACATCTCAGCATGTCAGAGTCTATGTCAGGTGGATGAGCACCCACAAATATAATTAACCAGATTGACCTGCAAAACGGTTTATTCTGCATCCCTTCTGCTAAACCATAGCCAAACCTTTCCTATGTATAAAAATTCATGACCTCATTTCAAAAGACCATGCACTCAAGTGTCTTCTCATTAATTTCAGAGTCCATTCCCCTCTCTTATGTACTCCATCCTTAAGGCTTTCCCATGGCCTCTAGCTTTTGCCCAAGTAATTATTTGCTGACTCTGCTATTTGCATTCAGCAAAGCAGAGGCAGCGTGCAGCAGTAAGTGCAGCAGGATTGATTCAGTTGATTCAGTATTTGATTCAGATATATGAAACCACTCAAATCCTGATCTTCTGGAAGATGTTGCTTCTGAAAAGGCCCTGTCCTCTCCCTTGAAGCCCATCTCCAGAGCCATTAGTGTTGATGGAAAGACTCCTGCCTCATTTGTTGGCTTTGGATCAGCCCTGAGCAAGGGTCAGATGTTGGATTTCCTGGGCTGTCAGCCATTCTTGGTCCTCAAAGGAACAAACAACCTGTCAATAAATGTCATTGCCTGCCCTGGAGTGTGAGGCTTTTCAAAAAGAAACTCCCAGGAGGACATTCAAGCCTGGGATGTAATCTTGACCACACTCAGCTGATATTCAGTGAGTGGGGTGTTATGGTGGTGGTAGTCTTCCTTCGAAATGTTCACAACACGTGTACTCAAGCAATGAAAAAAGACATGAAAAAGATGTTGCCTGATCTTTCTCTGGCATTGCTTTTTTTATACCGGTATCCTGGTACATTTATACCTCCCTTATACCTACGGAAGGTGGAGTTACACCTTATTTATATTGGACTGAGATCAGCATTTGGGCAGGGTCCTTTACATTTTTAGGTGGCCAGGAAATGTTTCTCTCTGCCCTCAAGTGCATCAATGTAATTGATGGTGTTAGAGCTGTGAAACTACAGCTGGAATTAATTCAAAGAATGAAGATATGTCCTGAATGATACCCACCAGTTGAGCCGTGTGAAATAGGAACAACATTTGTGTTCAAACTCTTTGTAGTGAATATCCAGGAACAATACTCCTGTTTCTGAAAAATGACACGTACTTAGAGTCCTCTGATCTCCCAAACCTGCATCACTGTCTATGGGAAATGGCCAGTGACTCACTGTGGACACAGAAAATAACTGAGTTTTCCCCCTGATGTTTCTTACGGCAGGTTTCTGACTGTGCTTGCTGTGTTACCTGGCTCATTTTGCATGTTCCTCTATCTCCTCATGCTTGGACTTAGGTCCTTAGACTAGGCTAATTATCAAGTTGGAGGAATGCCCTTTTCAGGTATATCTAGTCAACTATCACGTGTCATCAGGCTTGAGTTTCTTCCCAGACAGCTTTGGACCCTACAGAGAAGAGATTTACTTACAGGTAATGGAGTCTCTCACCAGTAATTGGAGATAAAAATGCACTTCGAAGGTCTGAACCTTAAACATATTTTAGGCAGTCATTTTAGGACATCAAGTACATTGTGGCAGTGCCCATTTCTTTGCTTTGAGTAGCTCTACAGAAGATACTGGCTTTGCCAGTACCTGGAGGTAGGAAAGATAAGTCCCACCCCAAACATCAATGCAAAATTTGTAAGAATTGTCTTTATGCAAGGCAAGGGTGACTTTGCTGGCCCTTGACCTTTGCACAGGAGATTTTCTGGTTGGTTTGAAAGTGGTCTGGTGCTACTTGATAGTAAGGAATTTTCCAAGGAATACAGTAGGTAGAGTAGGAAGGAGACTTGTATTGCTCCTCACCTAAAAACCCTCTCCTAAAATGGCATCCCAGCAAAGTCC